>NW_005842810.1:432459-434875 GCF_000455745.1 Alligator sinensis | reverse complement strand
CCCTCCTCCCCCCCAGGCCCGCCTGGACGGCGCCGCGGATCCGCGCCCACGCGCCCGCCGCGCGCATACGTCTGGGAGCCTGTGGTGGACACACGCACACACCGAGCAGCTTGGGGACTACACGTTCGCATCTCCACACACACACACACACACACACACACTGAGGAGCCGGAGCCTGTGGACTACACACCCACGCACAACACACGTCTAGGAGCCTGTGGACGCCACACACAAAATCACGCGCACACAAACCCACATGTCAAGGAGCCTGTGGACTGCGTGGGCGCGCACACACGCACGCACTCTCTCTGAGAGGTCTGTGGACTCCACCTTCACTCCCTTCCCTGCTCGCCTCTCCTCTCCTCGTCCTCCCGGGCACCCAGAGCCTGCCCCACAGCATTCACCCAGCTGCTGGCAGACAAAACAAGCCTCGCAGGCTGGCCCCCGCAGGCCTTTGGGAAACGTGGACCTCGACCCACCAAGCAAAACTGTAAGACCCCTTGGGGATGGGGGCCAGTAGGGGCATATCACTGATTCCTTGGGACAAGCAGAAAACATACCAGGGAGGAGAGTGCGGGTCATAGGTGTATCACAAGGGCATCAGAGGGGGACATGGAGCAGAGCATACTGGACAGTGCCCACTCGCCCTCCAACGAGCCTAAGGAGGCAGTGGACACCCCCTAGTGAAACTCTGCCCAGAGACGTGAACAGACAAGGGACAGGAAAGTGGCCCTGCCATCCTTGGGGGTCTTCCTAGCCAG
The DNA here is from genome assembly GCF_000455745.1 of Alligator sinensis. Taxonomy (NCBI): domain Eukaryota; kingdom Metazoa; phylum Chordata; order Crocodylia; family Alligatoridae; genus Alligator; species Alligator sinensis. The sequence continues at coordinate 434,114 of NW_005842810.1, read as the reverse complement.
AGCCTCCTTCCTGGACAGATGCATCATGAGCTTTGCCAGGGCCAGGAGGAGCTTGCCCGGGAGGCCCCAGGGCCGAGGGTGGACTCACCCCCACCCCCTTTTCATTCCTCACAGCTCTGATCTGGGATGTGGGAGGAGGGGGCTAGTGGGCTGCAGGGTAGGGCAGACCCCAGGGCATGGAGGTGGGAAGGTAAAGGCACAGCAAGGTGTCAGCCCACAACCAGAGTCTCCTCAGGCTGCTGCTACTCCTCCATCTTCTACCTCATGCAGCTCCTCCAAAGGAAGGGGTGTTCTGCACACAGAGAGCACATCCGCTGCCTAGTACTAGGCAAAGGGGCCTTCACTGCCATCCAGCTGGACACTAGATTAACTGTAAGTCATACATGTGTAACCCGGACAGTATTCCAAAAGGCACCCCCTCTCCAATTGAAGGGATCAAAGCAGATGCACAAGCGCTGTAGGAGGTGTAGGGACTCTCCTCCCCCTATAGAGCAGAGCCAGACCACCACAGGGGACTTAACCATATACCTTTTAATGAGGGAACAATACTGGGGACATAACAGGCATAATCAGGGGGTATAGTGGACACCACAATGCCCCAAGGGGAAGGATTCAACAAAGGTTAGACACTTACAGTCATTGGCAAAAGACGGGGTTAACAAAATACAAAACACAAACAGCAGAGCAAACAATACTGGTTGGGGAAATATAAAAAGGCACAAAATATAGGGCCTAGGTACATGGAGGCAGAGAAAGGCTCCCTTCTACTGGAAGAGAATTTTCTCCATGTTAGCTCACTTACCCCAAGTCACCAAAGCTAGGATTTGAACTCAGATCTCCCACACAGTAGGCAGGAACTCTGCCACACAGCCACCAACACTGGTGCTGCTTTCAGCTGCTAGGGGTCTTGATCTTCCTGGAGCCCTGGCCTCACATCAAGCTGCCTGGTCTCCGATTGGAGGAGCTGGAAGCCGAGCTGGGAACCCCTCGGGTCACTGCTCAGATCCTCCTGTTGGCCACAGCCTCTCGTAGGGGATCCTGGAGCCCAGCAGGAAGCCTCTCCTGCCAGCCACATGCCGTGCTGCTGGGGGTCCAACTGCTGCCTGCAGGTCCTGCTCCTTCAGGCTCTTCTGGGGCAACTGCTTCCACCCCGCTGGCTCAGCTCTTGCCAGCTCCTTGAAGCGCCTTCCTCATAGTCCCTCACTGGTCTCTCTCTGAGTCAGCCGTGCTGCCCCTTTTATCCCCCTCCAGGTGACCCCAGGGGACATGAGGGGTGAATCTCTGGGGCCTGATTGGTGAGGAAGGGAATCCCAAGTCCTCCAATCATCTTTTACCCCTTCAAAACCCCTGGGCCAAATAATTACCAGATTGGTGAGGAAAGGGAATCCCAAGTCCTCCAATCATTTTTTGCCCTTTCAAAACCTCTGGGCTAGGTCACTGCCAGCTAGCCCGTCACACATGAAAGCAAAAGGATGACCAACACGGCCCTGGTTTTTCTCCCCAGCTTGAACTGAAAAGACACTTGGTTGCCAAATGAAATATACCTAAGCTTATAATAAAGCTACCTCATTTAAATGCATTTGAATCTAGTCCCCACAGGCTCAGAAGGATTTGTGATAATACATCATTTTCCATATGTGGGTCTACTTCAAAAA
>NW_005842810.1:420931-432428 GCF_000455745.1 Alligator sinensis | reverse complement strand
GAAAGAGATGAAGGAAAATAAGAATTGTTACTCATTTAAAGAATAAAATCTCCCACACAAAAACATCCAGGTTGTTTTACTATTTCATGTAGTCACAAGTGATGACCAGGCAAGAGCAAAAAATATATTTATACAATAGTTAGAAAACAAAATAGCGCCCTCCTAGGACACGTTCAGTCTGCTCAGAAGATCTTATCAAATGATTCCCCAACTGGGCATAGTTATACCATAGCTATTGGTTTGTGACTGGATCTTGGTTGTCCCATTCTGAAGATTTACAAATACAACCCAGCCTCTGTTAGAAATACGCCTGGATAAAGAAGAATATAGGATAGTGGTGGCTGACAAAGATGTATTTAGCCAACACCCAGCATCTACATGTTCTAGCCTGAAAACATCAGACCTGGAAAACTCAGACAAGGTAAGTGAATTACTCTGCCACTATATCCTGTGAGGAACACAGCCAAGAGTCAGAGGGGCAATTTGAATATCACAGGGCTTTTTTTTTCCCACACGAACAAAAAAAATCAAAAGCCTGCGAGCTGATCTAGTGCTTTTTTTTACTGGTAGCTGATCAACTTATTTTTCCTAACTTTTAACCTCCTATGGAGAATCCAGCAGTTACAGATTGTATTTCAGCACACAGCAAATTTAAAATATCTACGAATTAGTAGCCCACTTATCACAACATAGTTTCTAGGCATCTTTCTACAAGTAAACTTTAAAGCCTCTGGGCAAGTGTACACTGATAAAAAAAAAAACTAATGCTGTGAAGATATTTGCACAACACCTTCAGAAGACAGGCTGTGGAACAGGAACACATACCTTTATGGGACACCAAAAATGATGGACTTAAAGCCACCGGATTTATGGTTCAGTATAACTTACCTGTCACCTATCCGGCTACTAATTTCTCTGCTGTTCTGTTTTTCTTTCCAGTGGTTAAATTCAGTAACAAATTAAGGTGAAGCTAAAGCAATTGTTCTTTTATTTCATTTGGACTGTAACTGTTTCTTTCCCAGACCTGATGAAGGGCCCCGATGCCCAAAAGCTTGTCTGACATTTTTCAACAACTTTGCCCAATAGAAGATATTATCTCAGTTCACAAATCTTGCTTTTCTCTTATTTCTGGACCTCAACAGCTTCACCAACAACACTGACAAATATCTACTCAAGAAAAACTCCCCAACAAATTCAAAACACCTCCCTCTTGAAAACTGCCGAACAATTCAGTTGTGGTATACACCTCAGTATTTCTTCAGGACAAAAAATGTGGATCATGACAGACTAGGGGAAGGGCCTCGATGTGGTAAGAGTGCTTCCACAACATGTATATCTTGTCTCCTACCCCTCTATCCTCACTTTTGAATTCAAGTCCCAAAAACATTGCTGGTAGTCTCAAATACTGGAAAATTGACCTAGAGACGTACCTGTTTGTGGTGCAAAACCACAAAGAAAGGCCATTACTCAACTGAGATTGGCAGTTGTCACAGGCAGGGGGGGTCGGACCCCACTTGCAAACTAAATCTGCTCCTGTAGAAGAATGAGCTAGATGACTTAAATCATTACTTGTGGTCTTGTTTGGTTTTTTTGAAGAAATAAGAGGAAAATGGACCTCTCCATTAACTATGAAATACTGGGCTAATAAAGAAAAAGCAATCCAATACTTCAGAGCCTCTCTCATACCTAAGAGACCTTAGGCATATTTGCATTACTTGCACAAAGACTAAGGGCCAAAAATCATACAGAATTTTCCCATTTTGTTTCATTGTTCACTACTTGGTTTTACTTTTTCTGTCACCTACTATGTTCTGTTTTAATTTTGTACAAACTGGTAGAATGGACAATCTTACTGCATACTTTTAGTAAAAGTTCTAATTCATGTAAATGCTGTTATTTTAGTTACATATAATATTATTGTTCAATTTATTGTACTGTTTTGGAGAAAGATGTAAATAAAATACTATTACTACTGCTACTAAATGCTGGAAAGGAATATATGCAGCAAAGTGTTCTTTATTTGCCCCGGACCCATAAATACTTATGCAGAAAAAGGTAGTTCAGTAGCACTTTAAAGAACACTCTTCTACATGTTGCTTAAAAAGAACACCAGAGCTTCTTATCTGTATGCTTTTATACTACAATTCAGCACTTTTACTTAGCACATTCAGAAGAGGGCAAAGTGGGTTTTAAAGAATCTGTCAATGTAAAAGGTTTTGTTTTTTTTACATTAAGTACATATTGCAAAAGAAAACTATCACAGAAGGAATACCACACTAATATTGAACTTAGGAGTTTGACACTACAACACACTGCAGCAGTAAAAAGCCAAAGGCATAAACTGAGACCAAGTGGAAATGTGACCGGAAAAGGTGTGATGACAGTCCTTCCATCTCATATGTCCCTGACGTGCTTTTGTGCATCTGGTATGCATTTCCTCGAATGGTAACTAAACAGATTCCTAAACATCTCTTACCAACAAGGGAACAGGAGGGGGAAGCTGAAGGACAAAAAGTTGATAAGAGAGAAACAACTAGATTGTTTCATTAATTTCAACTAGCATTTTGTGGACGTTAAGCTCAAAATGATTTCCCTGTGTTTGAAGTATCTAATTTCCTGCATCAGTACTCTCAGCATGTTAACTGCTCTAGCCCTGTTAAAAGAAAACAGGGTACACATTTTGAATTAAGCATTCAGTCAACATAAGCTAAGTCAGTCTCTTCCTTTTGACAGAATTCTGGGTTATTTTGTAGTCACTGAAATTAATTATCAGTACTTTCATAGCACTTACATGTCTAGAAACTGGGACAAGCTGAAATCAGTGGATTTAAACCATAAATAGATTTTGCTTACTAATGCTTTATTAATTCCCTAATAAAGCATTTTCCTCCATTCTGCACACACACTGTTCTATTTAATCCTGCCATAAAAGAAAACATTTATTTTGAGTTCTCAAACTTAAGCTAATTTGACTAAATCCTCTGCAAAGGAGAGTTTGCAGGTTGGACCAAATCTTAAAAATCCAGATCTGGATTTATACAGAAACAAGTTTCAGGAATTTCAGATCTGGGAATCTGGTTTGAAACCAGTTAGGGATTTTAATTTTTTTCCTCCCCTCTAAGAAAGAGAAACATTCACAGATGCAGCTCCTTTACAATATTAGTGAATTCAATTACAATTTTGTCATTCCCAATTCAAGGGGTATAAAAAATTGAATAGTATAATACAGTGTCTATAGTATAGCTCAAAGAATAGATGTAGCTTTACCACTAATTTATGTACAAGTGGAAGCAAGTCCCTTCCAAGTATAATTATTGTGAAATGTGCTATTACAGACAATGAATGGGCTTGACTTATTGTCTGAAAAGCCTTCTCTCCACCCCCACCCCAAGATTCCGAGACACAAACTCCTCCCTCTCCGCAGAAAACAAGAAAGAAATGATAACAGAAAATAACAGATAAGTGTTGGTGCTAAACAGCTGTTACCCCCTTAATATCATATTCAACTGATTTGTCACTGAATTCACAAATCACATAGTTATTTTATGTTTGTTTTTTCGTAAAAAAACATAATGCTATAAACTGAATTAAGCTGGAGCATGACAAGGAAAAACAGCACTTTTGTGTGAGTAAACCTTTTGTGCAATCTTAATTTATTCTACACATTTTCCTTCATATCTTATAGAATTAAGAAATTAGGCGGCTAAAAGAAGAAAAAAGTAATTAGAAGTTGGTCTAAGACAATACAAACTATTTCCGGGGGCTTACAAGGATGTGAAACATCTTTACTGCCTGGTCAAAAGCTATAGCATATTTTCTACTAAAAATCTATATTGGGAATGACTTTGAAATTCAAATTGCAACTTTTCCGTTCCCTTCTTAAGTTTCCATTTCTTTCTTAAACATCGTAAGTTTTCCCCCCACAGTACACCTTTTGTCAAGCAGTTGTATAATGATGGATGGACAAGAAGAGCATGAGCCCCAGATGCTAAAAGAGCTGGAATGAAGTTAGGGACATCTTACCCTCCCATCCTCCTGCACCCTGTACCTTTCCTGCAGTGACTTCAGTTCCAGCAGCAGAGAGGGAGTAGAAGAGGCAGCACTGGTTAGTGGTTCTCTACTAGAGGGGAAGTGGGGAATGACCTCCTTTTTTGTTGCCAAAAATGGTAGTGTTTTGGCCACTCAGCATGCACACCGGCAGCAAAAGAAGAGGTAACATCTCCCCTCGCAGCAGCAAAACTCCTTCTGCACCAAGTGTACTGCCAGAGCTGGAGTAGGGAAGGTGCAGAGAGGCAAAGTGACCACCAGTATCTGGGGGAACGTTTGTTCATCAGAGCGCCCCAAGGGATGATGAGGTCAAATGGTTATAAACTACTGCAAGACCATTTTAGGCTGGACATAAGGAAGAATTTCTTTACTGTCCGAGCCCCCAAGGTCTGGAATACCCTGCCATCGGAGGTGGTTCAAGCACCTACATTGAACACCTTCAAGAGAAATCTGGTTGCTTATCTTGCTGGGATCCTATGACCCCAGCTGACCTCCTGCCCTTTGGGCGGGGGGCTGGACTCGATGATCTTCTGAGGTCCCTTCCAGCCCTAATGTCTATGAAATCTATTAAATATATGAAAGTACTGCCCAGGGTGCAGTACTAGATAGTTATACAACTGTTGTCAAATGAACTGTTTGAATAATATCTCATTTAAGTCTGGTCTTTATCACAGTAGAAATTTCCGAGTCAATATTTTTCTGGTTAGGAGAAAATTATGCAAGCTACAAATAATGCAATATGGTCTATTCAAGCTTGGCTGGGTGGGACTACAAAAAAAGCCAACTATCTCACCCAACTTAAGCAGTGATTAGACCTGACTGAATCACTGCACTGGGGCTCACTGCCTGTTACACTGCACTGACAGCAAATTGTATCTGCTCATATCTGTGAAAAGAAGCATTTTCATAATTGTTCTATCATTCTACAGGTAAATCAAACTGGGCAGTTTAAATGCAGACATGCACAAACTGATCTGACTTGATTCTCTTTTGTCCTGCTGCCCTTATATTGTTCATCTACGTCCAGGGACTGGGTAAAAATTAAAAAAAAATCAGTATTTTGGTGTTGCCAAATATATGATTTATCACAATAAATAAGTTTTTACTTAAAACTGCAGGGCTATAGGTTTTTACCTAGAAATCTTTTATTTTTTTCTAAGTAAGTTTCTGACCCTTTTGTGGTTGCAAAAACATGAGGCATAAGGCACATAAAACTAGAGTTCTAAGGAGGTACACCACCAACATGGGCAGACATCACTGAATGTCAGCCAGGCCAAGCCAAAATATTCGATCTGAGAATATGCAAAATGTTGGTATTTCAGCTTCTTGTCCCATTTCAGGACACAAAAAAACAACCAACCCAAAAACCCCACACATACATCAAAACATTAGAATTCCTTCTGAGATGGGAATTCTGATTATTGTCAAACTCATCCCTGGAAATGTTTGGGTTTTAAAGTGAATTGAGATGGCACTATGACTTGTGAGTAAACTACAGTAAAAGCTGTGTTAACCAGCATTTTACTAACCGGAATACTCTATTAACCAGAATTTCCGGCATGCACATCAAATATTTCTTGAGCAGGGTCGTGGGGCGAGGGCAGCGGCTCCCCTCTGCGGGCCACAAAGGCGCCGCCCAGCTGGCCGGATGCAGGGGGTGGAGAAGGAGTTTGTGTGCCACAGCAACCACCGCTGACACCATCTACCACCTTGTGCCACGGCCACATGCAAGCCCAGATAACCAGAATTTTTAGATAACTGGCACCCCCTCTTACCCCACTCATGCCAGATAACAAAGCTTTTACTGTAGTTTGCACCAGTGTAAATGGCAACCAAAAGGCAGAAGGCAATGTCAAGAAAACAGCTTTATACTACAAGATCTCCATCCTGCAAGCTGTTGTACAGAGGTTAGACATCTACACCAAAAAGCTTAATTTTAAAAAAATTAAGCCTACAGCATATACCTCCTGTGTATACAATCTAAAACAAATTATTAGACTGTTAGTCATTTAAATTAAGGAAAGGATTAGACTGTCAGTCATTTATATTAAGGAATTGATATTACTTTCCTTGTACAGTGAAAACTCCTACTGACCTCTACGGACAGTTGCAAGACTAAGAAATCCAGTATACAATATTAAATAATACGAAGGCAAAAAAACACCACAGCACAACAAGCCAGTAATGCAATGATGTACAAGGGGAGTGGAATGGAAATTCTTTCCAAATGCCTGTGGCCATCAGCTGATGACCAGAAGCATGGGATTTGTTTACTCCAAACCCAGAAAGAATAACTAGTGATCAGATTATCCAGTTACTCCTATACAAGCCAAAAACAACACTGCAGCAAACTCGTCAAACTCTCTTCAAGTCAACAGAATTTACCCCAGGTTTGACTTTGTCTAGTTGACTCAGTGGTATATAGTGCCAGTAAATCCAACAGTCTGCATTACTATTTAGAAAGCATTTCTTTCAACTTGTTTTAAATACAAATGTCATTAACTTCATCAAGTGTTGCACTCCTTGAACATATTGCTGGATCATATGCATTGCTGGAATGTCTACAATTATGTGACTGATTATTTTAACATGCCTTACATAACCTTCAATGCAATAGTACAAAGATGGGTGTAAAGCCCTAACTTCCATCATCTGGGAAGATGATATCAGATCTAAATTAAACTAGTTCTCCAATCTCTTTCATGGGTTGAATATGGCCTGGGATCAAACAATTACATAGACAAGATTGTTTGGGAGCACCATAGCTAATAGATTAGACACTTTAAAAAATAGGTAAGGATAGCTTAATGGTATAAGATTAGATCTGAAATAAACTTTAAACTTTCTGAAATTCCAAAAATATTAACTTAAGTCATTATCCTTTCCAAGAGAGTATGTGTGCATGTCTGTATATGCACATGTGATCACATACACACACCTTTTCTATAGTGTTTTCATAGGAGACCTTGAAAATTAGATTCTACCTACTCAACAATGATCCCACTGTGCTTTTGTTACCTATAAAAGTGTATCCAATATCCTTGGCACAGTATTTCACATCTCTTGTGCAGCAAATTGGTTCATGACTGAAATGACTGCTTTTTAGTGCTATATGTTAACAGGGCAAATTCTTAAATCCTTAAATCAAAACCCACAGAAGAGATGTCCTCTGCTTGTATTGGCCCCAGAACCTGTGCACTCCGCATACCAGAATCAGACTACCACTCTCTCCATTGTGCTGACCAGAATTGCTCCTTATTGAGTGTTTTTGTCAGCCAGTCTTATCCTCACTGAGACTGCAAGGCATAGTATTTCTAAATTGAGCTGCAGGGTATAAATACTTCAGCCTCCTTATAGCAATCTTAGATTGGTAAACAAATACTAGTACAGGCTCTTCTCGACACACCCAAAGCAAAGCAAAATTAGGACCTGAGGAGCCTTTTTGCTTCACAACACTTGGTGGATTTATTTCACAGGGTACAGGGATTAACATATGATATGCACGTATACACAAACAGACAATATCATTAGACTGTTTTGATGATGACTTGAACATTAAATTTAGCCCAAACAAGGATATGCTTATTTACAGTAGCCATGGATCTCTGACTTGGCTGCAGACATCTCTCTCCAGCATTCTACTTTTAACACATTGCCTAAGAAGTCAAATAGGGAAGGAAATGTTTTGTTTTATAAAATTATTTCCCAAACCCTGTTGTGGCCAGACATGTTGTAATAAATGGAAAAAAGATCAAATTACTAACCTGAAGGAGGTTAGTTATTAAAATGGGATAAAGCAAGAATGGAAAAAAATAGATGTCATTTCACTGAGACTGTCTGTCATTTACTGCTAAGTTATTAAGGAAAAAACATGACCATCTACATTAATATTAAGTACATTCTTTAGAATAAGTGATGTCACCGAGAAACCAAGATGAAATTCAATTGTATGTAAAACTGAAAGGGTTACTATTTAATTATATGAGTAGAAGAAAAAAATATAAAAATCAAGTGATAATTCCTAACTGTGGAGTAGCATCACATCAATACTAGAGGGTTGCAAGGCTCTTAACTTTCAGTTATTCAAAGGGTGCTTTTTCACTTTGCCATCCCAAACAGAGACACCTGTAAATGCAAGGTGAATTAAAGAGTCATGCTTTTTTCAATTGCTGTACTACACAAGAGTGGATGCAGGACAATCAAATGTTTTCTGTATCTTTTGTTGAAAAGGTATAAAGTTAACTTCCCATCATTGTTATCCTCTTCTCAGACAATGATTACTTTGCTCAGGCAGAACAAGCAAGAATCCTTGGGAGCAGCACCCTTAGCCCTTAGAGGACATATTCATTATCATCAGTTCACATGGCAGGTATTCTGAACCAACAGCCATATTTAAAAGGATGAGTAAAAATACAAGATTTACACAATAGATTCATCTTAACTCTAAGTCTCCCTTTGGGCTGTCTCCTTGTTGATAGCCTGTCCATGAGAACTGGATGTGGAGTAAAAAAATGTTATGTATATGCTCCCAATGTCCATATGACACAAAGAAAACAACACTGAATAAACAGGAAACAAGAATTCATGTAAGAAGCTACAACAGATACTAACAGACAGAAAATAAGAGTGTAAGGGTCAGCCATGCATAAGATTCCCATCTGCAGATTTCTTCAATGGATCCTCCATCCAGACAATTAATTCATGGAAGTCTTTGCTGAAAACCACAATGAGATTATATTACTTGAGCTTTTCATAACATTGCCACTACTGGAACGTATGTCTTGCAGCCATTATGGGAGGGCCTTTATTTGGCACGAGGCACTCAAAAGATAAAAAATACAAACAGAACAGAAAACAACAAGGAAGACAAAAGAAAAAACAGACAAAGCAACAGTAAATTGTTGGGTTTTTTTAACTAATACCATAAGTAGTTCACATTTACTAATAGGCATAAGGACCATGATATTAAACCAAAAAAAAGTGCTAATCTAATGATTTAAGGAAAAAATATCTTCCTATTGGATCAAGGATAAGTATCAAGTAAATGTAAAGTACATTCTAAAAAAAGGAAACATTGAACTACATATTAACATTATTTTTCTCCGTGTCTGTGACAACTTAATGAATTGCTGTATTTATGATTAGTTCTGATACAGCCAAAAATGTGCTAGGCAATGTAAAGGTGTAAAACGATAGGCACCAAATATAGAATCTAAACTAAAAATAATACACACTCCAGTGGTAGCCATGCCTAATGGTATATACTACACATGAAGAAAAACAATAGTCCATTAAAGATAGGAAATGAGTTTGTTAAAACAAGCACCAACCATTTTACTGAAATTCAAATTTAACGTTTGATAAAGTTTGAAAATGTTCAGAAAACCGCGTTTTAATGATTTTTTAATTTCTCTGCAGAAGTACCAAAGCACCGTGACAAAAATATTGGGCATCTGTAACCCAGAAAATGCATAATTCATAAAACAAAAATGGTAAAAGTGATTTCTAACATGAAACCCATGAATTATACTTGAAAACATACTTAAGAGCTAAATCCTATTTTGCATTACACACCTAAATGGCATGTTTGCAGCTGAATAACTGCAGTTTGGGGCATTTATGTACAATTTTGGGATTCTGTTCTCCCTGTGGTAAAACAGAATCACACAGTGTGGAGACTTGTCAGAAGTATAACAGAGAAGAAAAAAGGGCCTCCCACCTTTTGGTCTTGCAGCCTAGTGCAGGGGTGTCAAATTCGCACAACCCTGTGGGCCACCAGAGAGACCCCCTGGCCTAGTGCATGGGAGACTCAGGGTGCCTGTAGACTGGTGGGGAGATGCCCTTATTAAAGCACCGCCCCCCACTCCCAAAGCACATGTATGAATGCCCTCAGGTTTTAGCCACACCCAGAGGGTGTTTAAACCCACATCTACTGCTTCCCAGCAGTGCCCCAAGTACTAGGCCATGAGCCAGGCATTGTACCCCACCCACTCCAGCCAGTTGCAGTTTTTTTGCTACTAAAATTTCAGGACTTGTCCTACCTTACATACGTAAGTTATCCTATTGCGCCATACAGCTGCTTAGTTCAAGCCCAGCCCCATTGAGCCAGCAACCAGAACTAAACTCTAAACCAGCGCTTCCCAAACTTTTCCTTCCTTTCCTGACCCCATTTATGACCCCATTTCCTCAGCATGGCCCCTCACTCCCAACCCACAGCCCCACAACCCCCTCCAGGTGCCCCAGTGCCAGTGCCCGCAGCCCCCTGCCTCCCTCAGCAGTGCCGGAGCTCCAGCTGCTGCCTATGTGACATGGCAGCTGCTGCAGCCAGAGCAGAGTACAAAGCCCGGCTTCCCCCATCCCATCCCATCCCACGCCCCCTTCCTCTGAGGGCGGCACAGCTAGAGCAGAGTCTCCCCATGGCGGGGGGGAGGATGCAGGCTGCTTGCTCTGAGCTCGGGGCTCTCTGCCCTACTGCCTCCCACTGGGGACTCTGCAAGCCAGCAGACAGGACCAAGCACAGGCAGGAGCACCACACTGCTATGGCCATCAAGCTGAGGTGCCCCCTGTGTGCCTGGCAGCAGGGGGTACAACTCTGTGCCGCTGCCACACCTCACCTTGGCGGCCGTGGCAGTGTGGTGCTCCCTCCCATGCTGGGTCCTACTCGCTGGGCTGTGGAGTCGGCTCCTGTTTGGAGCTGGTCCGGCCTAGCTGCAGCCCCACACCCCATGCCCCACTGTGGGTGCAGAAATCTTGGAGAGCACATGCCCCCCTGCCATGTTGCCTTGGCCCCCTTGCTCCCTCCCCCTAGTTCCCTGTGCCCCCCTGCCACCCAAACATGTTGTCTGTGCCCCTTCCCCCTACCCCCACAGACTTACCTGGAGGGAGCTGCAGGAGCTGCTTTCCATTGCTGCTTGGCTGCTACGTGCATGTGTGTGCACACATGCACGTGGTGTCTCCTGCCTCCAATCGCCCTCCTCCACTTTCCCCGACCTCAAGCAGCCCCTTGTAGGCTGGAACTCTGCCAGCCTGAAAGGGGAAACCTGTGTTTTCCCACATATTTCTCCGTGAAAGGACATCCGCGTTTTTCTGCAGCAAACAGAAAACCTGGTTTATTGCAACCACATCTGCTGATGTTGCAACCCCATTTGGGGTTGTGACCCACAGTTTGGGAACCGCTGCTCCAAACTGTAAGTGCCAAAAAATGTAAATGGCCACCTATATGCCATTTAGGTGAACAAAGGCAGGAAAGGGGGGGGGGGGGCACTCTATGTCAAGGAGCACTACACATCCTCTGCCAGCAGAATGGGGTCAGGGGAAGGGCCAGCTGAAGTGCTCTGGGTCAAGATCCAGGGGGGGCAAGGCGAGAGGGATTTGACGGGGGGGGGCTATTACAGACCCCCCCATCAGGAGGAGGAGCTGGACCGGGGATTTTCAAGCCAGGTTGAGGTGG
>NW_005842810.1:414498-418763 GCF_000455745.1 Alligator sinensis | reverse complement strand
TACTTCACAGTTAGGGCGGCTAGGATCTGGAACCAACTTCCAAGGGAGGTGGTGCTGGCCCCTACCCTGGGGGTCTTTAAGAAGAGGCTGGATGCCTACCTGGCTGGACTCATTTGAGTCCCGTTTTTGTTTTTAGGGTTTTTTGTTGTTCTCCCGCCCTGGCGGGGGGTCGGGCTAGAAGATCTTTTAGGTCCCTTCCGACCCTAAAACTATGAAGCTATGAAACTATGAAAGTAAAATAAGATTTGGGCCTTAATGTATAATAAAAGGTACCACTTTTTTTACCATGTCTACAGTTTTGCATCAAATATATACATATCAATTTAGATGACCCAGATGATAAGCAGCAAATGTGCAGAACACTATCTGCCTACAGGTATAATTTGTGCTGGCCTAGGAAATAAGTGGCCAGTTCTGGAAACTGACTCTCCTGCATTAAAGACTATATTGTCAGACCAGTCATGCCCAAAATACTCTTTAAATGTCCTCACAATCATGATGGCTTCAGTGAGTGATTTAAACTCACAGCTGAAGCTGAAAAGCTCACCAGCTACACAGAGAAGAAGTACTGGCTTGAAATATCAATAAACAAAATTGACTTATCTCCAGAAACACTCCAATTCCATCCTTACTGGTAGCATATAGAACAATAACCATGATAAGATCATAGGTGGAAACTTAATAATTAACTGCATTTAATTTCACAGTCAACCAGCACAAAAAGGCCAGCTCTTACAAGGCACTCAGGATTAAATTTTCTAAAGAGCCTAACTCTCAATGTGCTGAGCTCCTTTAATGATTTTCCTGAAAGAGAGCTTGACTATTTGGCAAAGAGTACCAGCCAGATTTTCTCTCCCATCAATTCTATTTTTAAATATAAAGCCAACTCAATATCATTTCATGAGATGTGGAGCAGCAGACTTATTTATATTTACTGTTAAATGAGGAAACAAGCAAAAAATCCCTCTCTCTATCTAAACATATCAAAGTCAAAGGCACTGCTAACTCCTATAAATGAAATCAAAGTGTCTTGGCCTGCACTTGCTTAGCTGTACATGGGGAAAAGCAAATGCCTTTCCTCTGTGTTCATCCTACATGCAGAAACTGGCAACTATTGTAGCCCCTTTGAGCTTCCCTGAAGGAGGGAGACTTTTGACTATGGGCCTCTCCAGAGTAAGAAAGCAGCGGCCAAGAAAATAATAGAGGTAAGTGGCCAGAATGGAGGCAACCTTCTCAGAAGCAGTATTGTCACATTATGCCTCAGTTATGAGAGTTCATCTCCAGGTGAAGTCCAACTCGTTACAAAAGAGAGAGTAATATTATCCATATTACAAAATGATGATCAAGAGAGGCACAAGTCTGCCACAGAGCTGAAAAGGAAACCCAGAACTCACTGAACTCAGTACTGGGACCTCATCACTGAACCAAGCTAAATAACAGTTCACCGTTTAACTTCCTGAGCTGAAGTGGCTGCATATAAAGATGGTTATGCTGCAGTAATTACTGAGTGAGTGTTGTTGATTTGCGAAGTGTTATGAGAGCAATAAAGGAAGTGCTAAGAAGCATTGTTTCAATTTCAAATCAAAGAAAATAGCCTATAGATTTCCAAACCTATAGACTAAGAATAATTCCTGTGAGCATGTACTAGGACTGCCAAATTGGTTTATCTCTGTGCTACACAATGAGTTTCTGATATGAATATGTGATAAAAAGACTAAATATGGGTGATATTTAAAAGAGCAGCACCTAGAAGAGACTTGCAGCTGCCTTTGAATCTTGTCTGCTACATCCTCTGGTAGACAGAGAGCAGCTGTGTTCATAAGTAAAGTGAAAAGAGACTATGGAAACTAAAAGCACATTTAATTATTGAAACCTGGTAAGTTTACCCTGGCTGGTAGCATATCATGTTGCCTGGTGAAAACTCCTTTCCTTGGAAAGAAGAGAAGGGTATAAGATGTACCAAAGGAATGACAACTCCTCTTGGCTGATATAAGTAGCAGTATTAACATAAGACCTTGAAAAAAGTTCTTTATTACAGCATGGGAAATGGTTCAGTAGCTTTAAAGATAGGTTGCTTTTTCCCAAAAGGGAAAAAGATAGTGTGCTGGGAAAGCAAGAAATTCAGTCATTCCTACAAACAGCTTGTTTTTTATTTTTGTCGCCATGCAGTACACTGTCAGTTCTGACTAAGTAACAGACAATGCAACTTTTGATATACTTCAGAAAGAGTTATCTGTAGTCATCATGTAATGCCTTTTTACAATTGATTAAGGGTACATTTTGAGGGTTTCATGTCCAGAATGCAATTCTTTGATGTAAAAGCTTTAGGCAAATAAATAAGAAACAAATAGGTTCATGCTTATTCCATTTTTCGTTTCATATACCCTGGGAAGTCAGTTCCTCTCATCCATAGGATCATAGGAATTTAGGGCTGAAAGAGACCTCACAAGGTCATCTAATTAAGTTCCCTGCTCAAGGCAGGATCATCCCTGACTAAAACATCCCAGCCAAGTATCTGTCTAACCTGCCTTTGAAAGTTTCCAAGCATGGAGATTCCACAACTTCTCTAGATAGCCTATTCCAATGCCTGATCACTCTCACAGTCAGAAAGCTCCATCTAATCTGCAACCTACATTCCCCCTGTTGTGAAAACCAAATAAAAAAAGGCATTAAATACTTCTGCATCATCTGTGACTAGATTGCCTTCTGCACTCAGTAAGGAACCTATGGAATCTCTGTTTTTAATCTTGTTTTTGACATACCTATAGAATCCCTTCTTACTGCCTTGTATGTCCTTTCTGGCTATATTATAATTGTGCATTGGCCTTCCTAATTTTCTCCCTGCATGCCTGTGCAATATTCTTATACTCATTCATAATACTAAGACCAAGGCTGGTCTCCTATTGAACTTCCCATTCTTCCACCGCATTGGGATAGCTTGCTTCTGCACCTTTAAAGGGCCCTCCTTAAAATACAGTCAGCTTTCCTGGACTCCTTTCCCTTTCAGACTTGCTTCCCAAGGAATCCTGCTCACCAGGACCCTGAATTTATTAAAGTTTGCTTTTCTGAAGTCCAGTGTCCTTTTTCTGCCGCGCTCCTTCTTTCTTCCCCTTAGGATCTCAAACTCTATCATTTTGTGGCCACTGTTACCCAAGTTACCTCCCACCTTCATATTCTTAACCAACTCCTCCCTATTTGTGAGCAGTAAGTCAAAAAAAGCTTCCCTCCTTGTTGCCCTCTCTACCATCTGGATCAAAAAGTTATCCCCAACACACTTCAGGAACTTAATGGACTTCTTGTGCATTGCTGTGTTTCCCTCCCAGCAGATGTCCCGATAACTGAAATCTCCTATAACAGGGGTTGTCAACCAGGAGTACACGTACCCCTGGGGGTACTTGGGAATGCCCCAGAGGGTACGTGGCAGTGGCGTGGAGAAGCGGGGGCACTTCCGGTTTCGCCAGCAGTGCTTCCATTTTTTCTGGTTTCATCACTGTGCGTGGGGGCCCCCCCTTCCCAGCTCGTTGATCAGCTACTGGGGACCACCCTCTCCCCCTGCTCATCAATCAGCCACCAGGGGACCTCCCCCACAGCTCACTTGTTGACCGGCCAGGGGACTCCCTGCTTCTTGACTGGTCACCGGGGGTACACCAACCAAAAAATGTTGAAAACTCCTGCTCTGTAAGAACCAAGTCCTGAGATTTGGAAGCTTCCATCATTTGTTTAAAGAAGGCCTTGGCCACCTTCTCTTGGTTTGGAAGCTTCTAACAGATGCCCACCATGACATCCCCTCTGCTGCTCTTCCCTCTGACTTTTATCCAGAGGCCTACCTTCTACTTTGTATTGCACCTCCATACAAGTGTACATTGCCTTTGTGTACCTCCTCCTTTTCTCCCCTGCCTACTTTCCTTAACAAGCTATATCCATCTATGACCATACTCCAGTCTTGTGAACAATCCCACAACATCTCTGTAATCCCAATCCTCATAATTCTGTGATTATACTAGGACCTCCAATTCTTCCTGTTTGTTCCCCATACTTCTCTCATGAGTGTATAAATACTCAAGTGTTACAGCTGCAAAGCTTGCCTGTCTGCAAGCCAAGTGGGTGAGCTGTGCTTAAGAGCTCTGCAAAAAAAGGATGGCAAAACTTTGCAGAGGATGCGTAAGCTTTACCACACGGGAGAGTATGCAGTGCACGTGCATGCTTCTTATTGGAGCATTTACATTGTGACCAAACTGGGGCTTCTGACTGGCTGCTACTGAGCC
>NW_005842810.1:363307-414488 GCF_000455745.1 Alligator sinensis | reverse complement strand
GGGGGGGGGGGGGGGGGGGGGGGGAAGCAAAAGAAGAAGAGAAGCTGAGAGGGGCAGACTCCAGCCCTGGAGAGATGGGGTGCAGACTCAGCCCAAGCCAGGGGAGACTGAGCTGAAACTTGCCAAGGGAGCAGGCATCAGGATGGGGAACAGACTTTGTCATCCCACAAGAAGCTGATTCCGCTGTGCAGCCAGGGACACAAGTGCCAAGGAAGAAGTGGGGAGGGGTTGGTAAGCAAGGCTGGTAGGCTTGCTGGGGCTGGGAGAAGCATCAGAGCCCTTAAAGGGTTAATGACTGGGTTGTGAGTTGTGTCTGACTAAGACACTGGGGTAAAATCTGAGCTGGGAAGGCTAGAGCCACAGAGTCAGAGACCTGCAGAGGGAAACTCCTGTCTGTGGGTGGATGTGCTGGGAGGGGGAGACAGCCCCAAGAGGGAGTGAGCTGCAAGAAAACAAACCAGCATGGGTATGTGAGGCAACATCTAGTCACTAGTGTTTGTAGTAAGTCTATTTTCAGAAGGAAACTGCTTAAGAGAACAATCTGCCAATAAAAGAAACAACAGGGAGCCTACTGCCTGCAGCAGCTGTTCAGAGCCTGTTTGGCTGTGTTACCAGGGATGATTAAAGGAGACCATTTTCCCCGGAGCAGCAGAAGCTCTGCCATCTAGGGGTGGATCATAGTTATAGCTGTTTTGCTGTTTATTGTTATGGGAAGTAGATTGTGACCAGAAGGAAATCAATTGGGTTATTGGGGTGTGTGGAAAAGACTTACCTCAGCTGGGTGAGAAGCGGAGCTGGTGGGACACCGTGCCAGAAACGGAGCATGGTGAAAGTGAAACCGTGGTGGGCAGAGATGCCGCAGTAAAGGAAAAAAACAGCCAAGCCAGAAGGAGCCTGGACTGGCTCCCATGTCAGCATGGGCACACTTAATGGCAACATGCCAGGGCTGATTGGCTGTCCGGACCCCTGAAGCCAGGATAAAAACCCTGGCAGAAGACCAGCCAGGGGGACTGGAAGTGAGGTCCCCAACTGGCTCAGAGGGTCCCGATCTGGAACCCAGTCCCAGCACAGAGACCTGGTGGCTGCCCCAGGAAGGGGCTTTCACAAAGACTCAGGGCCAGAGAAGGCTCAAGGACTTACCTGCAGAGGCTTCATGGATATTGGACATCCACAGTGTAGGCTGGATTCCGGCAGGACCAAGTAGGGTGAGGATTACTGAATGACTGACCCATGGCAAGTATAAAGCCCAAGTAGGGATCGAGACACGGGGAACAGGACAGCACAGGATCAGGAAGATGCATAAACAAGGCAAGGGGTGGTAGGGAACACTTGGGCCAAACAACGTCCCGAGCCCACTGTCATAAATTTAAAGGCCCAAAGCATGAAAGTGCACGGTATACCAATTCTAGTGGTTCAGGCCACGACATCTTTGGTTGACATTAGGTGAGGTATAGGGGAGGCAGAGCCCCAAGCAGGAAGAACAGCCAGGACGCTCAAAGGAAGGCACCAGGAGGGACGGGACAGACCATCTTCCTCCCAATTGAAATAATTTTCCAGCAAATATGTGGCAGGAGAGACCTCCTGGGAAACTGACCAAAGTCTACCCACTAACAAGTCTGTTTCTTCCCCAATGTGGTGGTGAGAAGCCCCCACAGGCACCAAGGGGGCTGGGAGAAACCCCAAGAGCCCCCATGGGGAACAAACAGGCCTCCCACACCCCAGGAAACTTACCTTTTGGAGCGTGGCCAGAGCCGGAACTGGAGCCATGGCCACGCAAGCCGGCATAATGCCGGCTCTTTAAACAGCTGCTCCCAAGGTTGGGGAGCACCAGGCTAATTGCGGCAGCTGGGGACACCGCTGCGGGAAGTTTTAAAATCCCGCTGGAAGCCAGCAGGTGAGAAGGAAAGAGAGAGCCAGCGAGGAGCGTGCCATGCAGGCAGTGACTCCGAAGGCTGGCAGGAGTGTCGCACCTGGGGCAGGGGGAGCAGCGTCCCTGCAATAGGCTGGGGATGATCAATTCCCATCTGCCTGAATTTCAGAATTTATAGAAGCGTCTCTCTCCCTGGGAGAGGGAAGGATGCGAGACAACAGGAGCCTAGCCCTCTGGTACCAGGGTCTGGGGATCCGGATGCCTTAAACATCCAGGAACCTGACCAGTGCCAAAGCTGATGCCTGGCCCCTTAGTAAATAGGCTTACAGGGAATGGCGGAACAATGAGAGCAACACCCAAGCGGTTGGCGAGTGGACGGGGTGTAGGGGAGGTGGACCCCTGAGGAACATTGCGGCATGAATGTGGGTACCCCTGTCACCGGGTCACCCTAGAAGAGGAACACCACTGAACCCCTCCTTTCACCAAGTAACAACAAGTCATGGCAAGTGAGTTGAGGGGGCACTCTGGTAAAGGGGGATGGTATGGTACTCACCACGCCCAATAGAGACGCCACACCGAAAGCAACAGTGAAGTTGGAGAAGACTCCATGGACTCGACGCATAGGTGAATGGCATGGGAGGCTACAGGAGGATACTGTTTTAAACAGTTATAATGAGGTGAATTTAGTTATTTAGGTTGTTTAACACAAGCAGGACCACCCAGTGTGCTAGAATTATCTACCTAATGTTGTAGTTGTAAATTTTATCTACATTGTTAGTTTTATTACCTACTGTTACTTTTTTATTTATTTTTTCTGCATATAAATTGGTTGTGTATAATAAAGCATAACATGATCATTGGGTTCAGAGTTAATTCCTGGGTGGTAAGAGTGAGGGACACACCTCTCCATGGGACACCTCAGCCAATAGTCTGCCTGAGAGGCTCCTAGGGCTACTGGCACACTGAGGACCCAAAATCCAGCGCATCAGCTGGCCTTAGTGTGCTGGCACGGGTTACACAAGTATCTAACCGACTGTCCTGTCTTCTCCCTGAGAACATTGCTAAGGTTTCCATTATTCTAGCTCTTGGCCCAATCCTATTCCAAATTAAATCTGGTAAAACTTCCACAGATTTCTTCAGGGTCATCAGGCCCACCCCTATGTTATTTCATGTAGATGATTTTGCAACCCAGAGATCAAGTTTTCATGAAACAGATCCAAATCTCAGCAGTAAACAAATTGAAACTGTAGTTATAATTCTTTTAAAGAGTGGTGCTGAGATACTTTTTAATGTAACTTTGGATAGAAAAATGCAGGTTTTCTTTTTTTTGGGGGGTGGGTACTGTAATAGTACATTAGAATGTTAAGTACTGAAGAACCAAGTCATAAAAAAATAAGTAGAGAGTGATTATATGCATATGACTGTAAACAAGATCAATTAAGGGATCCACAATAACTCTCACGTATTTTCACTGTGGATTCCAGAAGGCTCAGCCATCCCGTTTATTCAAACTGCATCACTGCTTTTCAGTTTATATACAAGCTAATGACTTTTTTTGTCACAGTAGACAGAGACAAAAAGATTCAAAGGGCAACAACTGATTCTTACCACTGGCTTCAAGGAGATTTTTAAGAAAGAAAAAATGTGACTAGTTTTTCTGAAAGCAAAAGGATGTTGCTTTAAACATCCCAGTCTCATTTTCTCCTTTCTGCCTATGCATGGCATCATCCTTTGCATTTAATTATTTGTTCTTGTAGATGCAGCAGTGGATGTACTGGATATTTCCTTCTGGATATTATTGTTATGAAAGCACCCACTTTGGTTACCATAGCACAGGATCTGTCATTATTTCCATTATAAAACCGTTTCCAGGGATTTTCAATCCAGCTGTAAAAATTCTTCTAGACTGAAACTTAACATAAAAGGTCACAGACTGATATTTCTTATTAAGGGACTAGACAACATAATGCATTACCTTTTCCCCTCTAGAAACCTAGGTTCAAATACAGAAATGAAAATAAGTTTGGAAGTCACCTCTGCATGCTTTTCTCTAAACTGTCTGGTGACAGCAGTTAACTGTTCACAAGTGATAGATACTCTCAGCTAAAACAAAGCTCAGTACTAAGACAAAAGCAGGTTAAGAAGGAGCTGAGTTGGCAGAGCTGTGCGAAACTGCTTGCACAGCTGCCCCCCAGATAATACCTAGCTCTAGCCAGTGCTATTAGGTCTTGATCCAAAACTCACTGCAGTCAGTGGAAGAGTTTCCATTGATTTCAATGCGTTTTGGCTCAGGCCCTTTTACAAGCTCAGTAGGGTGTTTTAATCACAAAACTTGCAGTTTTAGAGATGGACCCAAAACAATTCTGGACCTCATCACATCTCCCCCTCAACATCATAGTGGAGAAAGCTTAGAGATCGGCCTGAAATACAGAGACAGGGTTTTAATGAGGTATGTTTGATTCTATGGCTTTAATTCATCATGTTCTAGAGAAAGGGAATGGATCTGAATTTCAAGATCAGATCCCAACTACTCTTCACAAAGTAGTAGTGGTTTGGACTTAAAAGTATTATTTATGGCCTCTCTCCATGGTAAGCAAGATGCCAAAATTCTCTTGAATGAAGGAGGAGCCACTTGACTCCAATCCAATTGTTTTTATTTCTCTATCTCTGTGTCTGTAGGTCAATGGAGAGCTTAGTCATAAGAGGAATGCTTTTGTCTTGCTTGTCTCATTTTGTGGTGACATCTTACTGCTAGATATGCAGCTCTATGTAGCATATTCCATAATATAAAGAGAGCTAGCTTTTTTGTTTTCCATCTAAAGTCAGAGAGCAATAAGATACAGACTGTGCTATGACTGGGGTATCAAACTCATTAGGCCCCACAGACCAGATGAGTGGCACAGGGCCAGTCCATGGGCCAGATTGGGATCAACGCATAGAGCCAGTCTGGCCCCTATGCTACATAGAGCATGTGCATGCCTCAGACTGACCCTACATGCAGTGTGCATTGGCTCCAGTCCCACACACCACATGTAATACATGGGGCCAGGAACAACGTGCGTTGCATGTGACTCACAAGCTGGCCTGAGGTGCATGATGTATGCAGCACACAGGTCCATTCCAAGACCTACAGGTAGCACCACAGGCTGGATGCTAGGGGTCTGCAGGCTGGATGCCCTTTGCAACACCCCTGCTCTAGGATATTCCATGTGAAGTGTCATGCCCCAATTGTCTAATGGAACAACCCAGTGCTGAAAACTCGTGCTAACAATAAGTCTACACATGAACACTGGAAAGCAATTCTATAACTGTCTAGATAGATCCTTATACAGTACCCAGCACTAGGATATGTGACATATCCTGTCTGATAAATAAACTTGATATCCATTTCACTAGCAGGTAATCTACAGAACAGACTGATTCACCCTCTGGCTATGACTGTCCACAAATCAAGCTGTTTAAAAATCTATAGCCTTAAGAAGTGATGTGCAGCTGCAGCTCCCTGTAAAATCAGTAGGGTTTATTCTCGTTCTCTTACAAGTAAGCAGAGTCCTAAATACTCATTCAGTACAGAGCTGGCTTACAGCTGTAAGAGCAATGGCCCATATTAGCAAACCTATGAGGTGTGCAGCAGCTGATCTCCTGTAAACATAATTTGTCTGTTTAAACCCTCACGCCATTAGGGCTATACATCATAAATGCTACCAAATGTCAAAGCATATAATTTATTTATTCCAAGCTACATTATTTATCAGCCAGGTTATACGTGACTTTCATAAGCGCCCTTTGTTGTACAAAGCTGGAGGAATCCTTTCATACACAGGAAGTGCTATATTTGAATATATTTTTTCATAGTGCAGTGAAAGTAAAATTGGAAGGCAGAGACCTGGATTTTCTCTTGGCTCAGTGATCTGCTCACTGTGTGACTTCAGATAAGTCATTCTGCTTCTCATTTACAACACAATTATACCAATTAGGACTGCAGATTTTGCCTGCTACTCTTCCTCTTTGCAGGACACGTCTTAATATCACCATTTCAGCGGCTGCCCAGGCCACTGTTGGGGAAGAAAGTTCAGCAATGGTCTATCTCCTACCTATCCAACAGCCCTGGAGGTGTAATAGTCTCTTAGCTGGTTTGTGACAACCCAGTTCCTCCACAATTCTGTCTGGCCCTTGTATGAGCCAGGCAGGTCTCCTCCTCCCCTCCTCCTGAACCCTGGAACACTTGTTTTAAGGGCTAGGCACAATCTGGCATTAGTCTACAAAACCTCATTTAGACTGCAAACACATTTGGACAAAGACTTGTCTTTTTCAAGTCAGTGAGGTACCATGATGATCACTTTATAACTCATTTAATATTGTTAAAAGCAAGAAAATACTGCCCTGTAATTAGATGCAGGCAGATAACTGTGAAACCTGGATATAGCCCACCCTAATAAAGGTGTTCTGAACTGCCCCAGTAAAACTTGTTCTGAGCTGCACAGTTCCACAGAGATGCACTCTGATCAGTTGGGGCTACTGCTGTAATGAAGCTGGCTTTCACACCCACAGCAGAGCTATTGTGCGCATGACATTTACTACTAGGAATGAATGCTGTGCCTGGCAATGAATGGCCTGAGTACTGGTCATGAAAAGGTTCTTTGCGTCTCTTATTAGTTATTGAACATGCAGGAATACAGCACAAAGGAAACAGACTTTGGCAGTTTCAATGTCCTTAGCTCACTGGATCAGGGGAAAAAAATCAAACTATAAGGATGAAAGACCTGTGCCTCAGTGCCTGCTGATTAGAATCTTCTGTACAATCAACTGTCTTAGTTCAATAAGAGGACTTTTTTGGGTTGGGGTTGGGGGAACACACCATTTCCTATAGAAGGGTTAATTTGGGGTACTCATCTTTTGGCCGGGGGAGAGAATTTGACAGCTTTGAAAGACAGCATAGGATATTAAATCATTGTTCTGCCCTGCAAAATGGCAAAGATTGCCTGCAGCCCATGAGGCAGTACAGGCAGTCCTCAGACTTATGAGACAATTGGTTTCTGAAAACCGCATCTTAAGTCAAAACGTTGTAACTCAGAACCAATTTTCTCATAAGAAACAATGTTATAAATGGGGGATTGGTTCCTGAACCAAGGCCCGATACCCTATTTTCACCAAAAATACCCCAGAATTTTCTTTGCGATCAATTATAGATGAGTAATATAGCTACATGAATGTATTTATATTGTAAATAGCGATCATATTGATTTGGAAGGACTTCTTTGAGGTGACATTGAAGGACTTTTTGAAAGGCTCTTGGTTGGACTTTTTGAAGGGTTCTTGGCTGGAGTCTTCTCAGGAGTCTTGGCTGCAGGTTTTTCTGGAGTCTTGTCTGCTTTCTTAAAGAAAGTGTCCAAGGAAGTTTGGACAAATGTTCTCCAGGGAGGTGAGCAACGCAGTGAACTTGTTTGCTGGCATGGTGTCGCATCGGATCAAGCATTGTAAAGTTGAAACTGACATAAACAGGGTCAATTTATAAACGTTGTAAGTGCGAAATGTTGTAACTCGAAACATTGTAAGTCGAGGACTGCCTGTACTATCAGTACTACAGAATATAGAAGTGAAAGCTAGAAAAACTAGCTAACTAACTCCATGTGGGAACTCAAGCAAGTTGTTTAACCTCTCTTGTTTCAGTGTCTGTCCAAAATGTAAGGTATCCATCACACGCAAAGTGTAAGGTATCTACCATATGCTTAGAAAAGTTGCAGAGTCTCCATCCCTGGATATTTTCAAGAGCAGGTTAGACAGACATTTGACTATGATGGTTTAACCAGGGATGATCCTGCCTTGAGGAAGGGGGCTGGACTAGACTGACCTTGTGGGGTCCCTTCCAGCCCTGCTTTCCTATGACCACCATAGTCACTAATCACTAATCAGTAAAAATAAAGCCAATGTTTAGTTTAACAGAGTTTAAGGTCAGAGGGAAACCACTGGATAACAGAATCAAGCTCTCCCATGCAGTTCAGCTCAGGAATTTTAATCCAGATAGCTTTGTATCACCTATTTCAGTCCTTAGAAGACTAAACTGTGTAAGCCACAGGAAGAGAACAGGAGACATCATAGTGTGACCAGTACCTGAGGCTCTGTCAGGAAATTAGTGAGGCAAGATATGTCCAGGTGATCCCAGGGGATAAATACCTCCTGTGCTGCAGGGGAATGCAACTCTGCAAAAGATTCTCACCAGTCTGACCAGAGGGAAAATGTTTTCACAAAACCCAAAATGTGGCAATCAGTTTAACCCTTAGCTTGTGTGCAAGGCACCTTTTCCAATCACATTAGTGAAAGAATTATGTGTACCACCTCAGATCCCTGTCCTGTTCTCTAGCTCTGCCCAATCTCTGATGCTTCACAGAAAATTAAAAAAAACAGAATACATGTAGCCAATTATACATTAGGAAAAAATTTCCAACCTGATCTTTAACCAAGTCCTATGGAGATTTGGTGACCTACCCAAAGCCATGAAGAAGCTTGAGATTTGATTATGATAATCTTCTTCATACAAGATGGTAAGTTGTTCTCCCTACAGATCCAGAGGCAAGACCTGCTTTCAGCATTAAAGCCCCTCTCTTAACCAATGCCAAAGGTTATGGTTGAGTTCATAGGATCATAGGAAAGAGAGTTGGAAGGGACCTCATAAGGTCATCTAGTCCAGCATCCTGCTAAAGGCAGGATTGTCCCTGAATAAACCATCCCAGCCAAGTATCTGTCTAA
This sequence comes from Alligator sinensis, assembly GCF_000455745.1. Classification (NCBI taxonomy): domain Eukaryota; kingdom Metazoa; phylum Chordata; order Crocodylia; family Alligatoridae; genus Alligator; species Alligator sinensis. Next base: position 405,871 of record NW_005842810.1, on the reverse strand, counting down.
CCTGCCTTTGAAAGTTTCCAAGCATGGAGATTCCACAACTTCTCTAGATAGCCTATTCCAATGCCTGATCTCACAATCAGAAAGTTCCTTCTAATCTCCAGCCTAAATTTCCCCTTTTGCAGCTTGAGGCAGTTGTTCTTGGTCCTGTCCATTACAGCCACAGAGAGAAGCCCATCTCCATCCTCTCTATAACCACCTTCAGGTATCTGAAGACTGTTACCAAATCCCTCCTCTGTCTTCTCTCCTCTAGGCTAAATAACCCTAATTGTTTTAGCCTTTCCTCATAAGTTTGTCTCCTAGGCCCCTGATCATTTTTGTATCCCTGCCTTTGACTCTTTCCAAACTGTCCGCTTCCTTCTTGAAGTGTCTTGAAGTACTGTGTCCAAAATTGGACACAATACTCCAGTACTCCAGGTGAGGCCTCGACAGTGCTGAATACGGCAGAAGAATCATATCCCTTGATTTGCAAGTAATGTTCCTGTTAATACAACCCAGGATGCTGTTGGCTTTTTTTGCAACACGAGCATACTGTTGGCTCATATTCAGCTTATGATCCATCATAGCCTGCATTTGACTGGGGGCAAATGGATACCTGGCTATTTGGGCTGGTGAGTCAAGTGCATCATTGACTAGAGAAAGTGCCTTGTGTCACTGGCTGCAAAAACTGGTGTGCCTTAACTAGAATATCATGATATGCCACCTAATCTGGAATCCAAACATTGCCTTTAGTGAAGAGTTGCAAGTGCTATAAGCCTGGTGCCAGTGAAGCAGGAACTCTGGTTCTTCCCAAAGTCTAAGAAGGAAGAAGAAGAGCAGGGGATTATAGATTCCAATGCCAGAACGAACTACCATGACCAACCAGCCTGACCACCCTTCCTGGGCACAAGCTGGCTGAATAATTTCTCCCAGAAGCTGAATTAAAACATCTCTCTAAAAACAAAAGGTAAAGACAAAAAAATCCACAATTTTGAACTCTCTCTAGTGTTTCTACATCCTTTTTTGCAGTGTGGATGCCCAAACTGGCCATACTATTCAAGCAGCCTTCTGATCAATGCCACATATGGGGAAAAAAACATTTCCTTATTTCTGCTTCATAGTCTCTTCTTATATATCCCAGGATCTCCTTAGTCCTTTCTGTCACAGCATTGCATTGAGAGCTCCTGCTGAGGCAATTATTCCCCTAAGGCTTTCTGTCACTGCTATCCAGGACAGTCTCCCATCCTGCACACATAAGCAAAAGACTTAGTTCCCAGGTGTATTACCTCACACTTGGCTGTACTAACCCAATTACTGTTAGATGGTGATTAAGCCTATGTTCTACTATGGGTATTTCCTACATTTCTGGGCTTTTCTGGTTGCTGCAAGGGGCTGGGAGGGAATTCCTCCCCCTCTCCCTCCCCTTGCTGCTACATGTGTTAGGGTTTTTTTCAAGCCTTCCTCAGAGGCATTGGCTGTTGGCTGCAGCTAAGGCTAGGGGTGTCAATTAGAGTGTACTAGTGCTCCTGCTGGCACTTAAACCTGGAGGTTCCTGGCTAGAGCCTCTTACCCCTCTGCTCAGGGTCAAACCGATCACCATATTTGGGATCAAAAAGGATTTTACCCCGTGGTCAGATTGGTATGGACTGTGGGGGTTTTTGCCTTCCTCTGCAGCAGGGGGTGTGGCCCTCTTCCTTGGATCTCTTGAGCATATATTAATAATATTATCAACCTTTGCAACAGGACAGTGGCCCCCATGGTACCCCTGATTTACCCATGGCAGGTTAGGGTGGTTTGCCATGTCTTGTGTCAGGGTTGACTGCATACTTTTGCTAAGAGGTTAGACAATGGATAGGGATAGGGATGATCCTTTCTCAAGCAAGAGGCTGGACTAGATGGCCTCTCAAGGTCCCTTCCAGCCCTACTTCTGATTCCATGACTAGAACCCAGGACTACCCCCCAAGCCAGTAAAGAGTCCTACTCTTTTCTTGTTAATTTTCTCTCTGGCTCCATGGACCTTGCAGCCCTTTGGCACTTCTTCAATATGCAAGATGGATGGTGCCTTTACCTAGCCATATGTCTAACATCATGGTTAGGGTGCTCTCCTGGTAAGTGAGAGATGTGGTTTTGAATTCTCTCACGCTAAATGGTACCTAGAATCCTGCTCTCCAACTTCCTCAGTTAGTAAGCTAACCACTAGTATATTGTATAAAATATACCATTAGAAGGAAGCATTAGCAAATGAGTAGGAAAGATCAACTCCAATGGCATCCTCCTCTTGACCAAATGCACTGAACATGGACTCACCATCACTAACACCCAGTTCCACCAGAAATACATGCACAAGACATCAGGGCAACACCCAGGATCTAAGCATTGGCACCTGATTGACTGTCATCATTCATACCCAGGATCACAGAGATGTCCACATCACCCAAGCTATGCTAGGAGCTGATGATTGCTGGACTGATCACCATCTTATCTACTCAGTTATGTCATTCAAACTGGCTCCCAAACAATGGCTGCAGCAGAAACAATGCTAATGGAAGATCAACATTGAAGGACTCAAGGATCCAAGCAAGCAAGACCTCCTCCACCAATGCCTCAATGAACAACTGGTGAATTCCAATCAACAACAATGGGAGAATGTCAGCAGCATGTGTGGTGCCCTCAAAGCCACCATCATCTGCACCTGTGAAGAGACACTTAAATTCTCTACAAAGAAATATCAAAACTGGCGTGATGAGAATGATCAGGCTATCCAAGAGTTGATCAATCACAAGGCCTTTTGTGCTTGGCAAAATGACACCAACTCCAAGCAGAACAAAACTGAATCTCTAACAAGCCAAAGCAGAGGTCCAAAGGAGGACCCATGATATGAAGAACAGATGGTGCGAAGAAAAGGCTAGAGAGATTCAACATCCTGCTAACATCTATGATATGCATGGTTTCTTCAGTGCTACCAAAGCCAGCTATGGTCTGAGCACTCAGGGACCAATCCTCTTGAGACTTAAGGATGGAGGAGACTTGCTCAAGGAAAGGGGAGGCATCAATGCCTGTTGAAAGAGCATTTTGAAGACCTTCTCAATTGAGACTGTTGCTGACAAGAGTGTTCTCAACTCCATCTCACAACACCCAGTTGGAATCCTTCCAACCCTTGATGAGGTGAGGGAAGCCATCAAGCAGATGAATAACAACAAGGCATCTGGAGTGGGTAGAATCTACATGGAAGTCTTCAAGAAGAGGGGAGAGAAGCTCACATCACAGCTTAATGCCTTCATCTGAAGGATCTGGAATGATGATGAAATCTCAGACGACCTCAGGGACGCCATGATTGTGATAATCTTCAAGAAAAGAGACAAGTCCAACTGTATAAATTAGAGGGATCGCCTTGCTGTCCACCATAGGAAAGACCATTGTGACAACTTTCCTGAATTGTCTCCTTGCACTTGCTGAACAGCTCCTCCCAGAATCTCAGCATAGGTTTAAACTTTAAGGCATCCAAAGGCACAACTGACATGATCTTCACAGCTTGCCAGCTGTGGGAGAAATGTCAAAAACAATATAAGTCTCTCTACATGGCCTTCTTTAACCCCATAAAAGCTTTCAACTCTGTCAGCTGAGAAGTATTGTGGAGAATCCTTCTGAAGTATGGTTGCCTACTGAAGTTTGTCACCATTCTTTGCCTGGTCCATGACAGTATGTGAGTGATAGTTCTCAGTAATGGATCTATCACAGATCCCTTTGAGGTTAAAATGGGAATTAAGCAAGGCTGTTTCATTGCTCCAACACTCTTCTCAGTATTTTTTGCTGCGATGCTACATGTGACCACCAGCAAGCTTCCAGCTAGAGTGGAGCTAAACTACTGAATGGATGGTAAACTGTTTAACTTCAGCTCACTCCGAGACAAAACCAAGACCACTCCAACTTCAATCATTAAGCTCCAGTACGCTGATGATAGCGTAGTGTCTGATTACTTGGAAGCACACCTTCAGGCAATCATTGACATCTTTACTGAGGCATGTAAGAACATGGGACATAACACTGGGATTAACATTCAAAAGACTCCGGTCCTCCACCAACAAGCTCCTAATGAACAGTACCCAGCTCTGGTAATCCAGATCCATGGGGAGGCTCTGGAGAAGGCTAAGTATTTCCTGTACCTTGGAAGCCATCTCTTGCAGAAATCCAACAAAGAAATGCAACATTGCTTGAGCAAAGAAACTCAGAGTTGAAGACATGGACAACATACAGGAGACATCTAAAGTTGTTGGAGAAGTATCATCAACACCACCTGTGTAAGATCCTCTAAATCCAGTGGGAAGACAAACACACCAACATTAGCATCCTCCTGCAAGCAAACACCATGAGTTTTGATTAAATGATCGTCTGACATCAACTTTGTTGGGCTGGCCATGTCATCCAGATGTGCAACTCCAAACTCCTGAAGCAAGTTTTAATCACCCAGTTCAGCCAAGGCGTATGCTCAAGAGGGGAAAGAAAGCACTTCAGGGATGTCCTCAAGGCCAACTTTAAAAATGCAACATTGGTGTCAACTTGTGAAAGACTGTCACCCAGGCCTGCCCCAAATAGAGGAAAAGTCTGCTGCAGGGATCTCAGTACTTTGAAATCTCACAACAACAATAAGAGATGGAAAACTGGCAATGGTAAAAACAGTGCATCATGGACCAAATCAAGAATCCAGCACCACCTACCCACATGGAAACACATGTCTGAACTGTAATAGAGTGTTGATTCTGGATAGGCTTCATTATCCATCTGCAGATGCACAGATAAGACAATCATGGAAGACAATCATCCTCGACTGTGAGGGATTGCCGAAGAAGAGTATCTTCTTCTATATTAATAAAAGGGCCTCTGTGTGTGTGTGTGTGTGTGTGTGTGTGTGTGTGTGTGAGCGCCATAGTTCCAAGACCATACCTAGAGAGCTGAAACTTTGCATGCATACTAAGGAGACCCTGGGGGCATGCACCTGGGTGTTATTTTTTTATTTGGCTCCAAAAAATGTTGCCGATTTTTTGATCTATACTGCGTAACCCCCTGTGACAGGTCAGCCCCAGGAAGCAGAATAAATTTGCATGTGCAAAACATCCTTTAGCAAAGCTCAAAGCTCCTGGCCAAGGCCAACCGGTACAGCTGGAGAAGGCTCTGCATTTAGGAGTATTCCCCTAAGGGCTGTGGTTGGGACTGGTTAACAGGACCTGGGAGAACCCACAGGCGGAGTGACGGCTTAAGGAAGGTCCAAGGAGAAAACTGTATTGGGCCTTCTCAGGGACTGATTAGAGGGTTGTGAGAGGCATTCCCTGTAAGGCAATCTACAAGAAGCAAACTTGCCAAAAATCAACTTGCAAACGCTGCAACCAGAGCAGGTGAGACTCCAGAGCAGCAAGTTGCAAGGTGAGAAACAAACAGAGCAGCAATGGCTGCATCGAGAGCAACTGAAACTCCTGCACAGCAAGCTGCAAACAGAGCAGCAATGACTGCAGCCAGGAACCAGCCCTGGAGGGAAAAAGAAAACTCTGCATTCTTCTACAATCCAGCCTTGGATTATGGCTCTGATCCATTAGTTGCAACTGGCTCAATGGCGACTTCTTGCAGCCACTGCCTTGCAATAAGATGGAAAGAAGAAGCTCCAGGGATATGCTGCAACAGTGGCAAGGTTCAACTGCCCCAAGTGAAATGATCCTCCTGAGCCCCTTCATACATTGTTGACAGGCAACACTCCAGATGCACGCCATTTCCAAAGCAACATTAGAAGATACAACTCATGCTTCCAAATGACATCTTCTGGCACCACAAAAGACATCAGAGAATCTGGCTACATGCCCACATTTAAAGTGCAGGGCCAGGTTTATCATCGGGTTGGCAGTCTGATGCCACTCCCAAATGAAGAGCCCAAATTCCTGCAGATCTACTTCATGGGTGACAATACAAAGCAGGCTGAACAGCATTGCAACAATGTCATTCAAACCAACCTGCAGGTGGTGTTGCAGTTGCAAGACATGCTCCACAAGGAAAACAACTATGTTCACAGTTTCAAGTGTGCCACGGAGAAGATGACTCCAGAGTATAATGTTGTCATTCATGCAGACAAAACTCCAGCTGGTGAGCATGAGCGGCGCTTCAATGCACCCACAACATCAGACGTGGCTGTCATTCTGGCTGGTGAACAACATGGCAATCGAGATATTGTGTTGCAACTCAGGAACAACTCCCTCCAAAGAATGGCTGAGACACACTGATCATATGATGCACTTCAGTATCCACAAATTTTCTGGCAGGATGATGACGGCTACCATTTTGAACTGCAGCAAACAAACCCAGCAACAGGGCTGCCAACTCAAAAGAAGATTTCTGCCATGGACTTTTATGCCTACAGGATGATGCTGCAAGCTAGAAGTTTCAATCACATCTTGCGATGCAAAGATCTCTTCCACCAATTTGCTGTGGACATGTATGCCAAAATTTAAGCAGAAAGGTTGAGATTCATTCGAATGAACCAAAAGAAACTCAGAGTTGAAAAATATGTTCACCTCAGAGATGCCATGAACAATGATGGAGATGCTGCCAATGTTGGCCAATCGGTCATTCTGCCTCCCAGTTTCACAGGTGGGCCTCGGTACATGCATGAGCGCACTCAGGATGCCATGATGTATGTGTGAAACTATGGCCGCCCTGATCTCTTCATTACCTTTACCTGCAATCCAACTTGGGCATCTTCTTTCTGGATGCTCCAGGTGAAACTGGGAAAACTTTTCTCCTCAATTGTCTTTTGGTCAAAATCCAGCAGACAAACAGGATTGCCCTCGCAGTGGCATCATCAGGCATTGTTGCCACACTGTTGACAGGAGGAAGAAGAGCTCACAGCCTTCAAGTTGCCCTTAAATTTGGCAAGTGCAGAGGCACCAGCCTGCAACATTGCCAGGGGTACTGGCAAAGCAAAGGTCCTGCAGGAGTGCCAGCTCATTGTTTGGGATGAGTACACAATGTCTCACAAAGCTGCCTTAGAGGCTCTTGATCGCACCCTCCAAGATCTTCAACATAATGACAAAACAATGGGAGGAGTTACTCTGGTGTTGGCTGGGGATTTTTGACAGACATTGCCAGTCATTCCACATGGAATCAATCAAAGCTGATGAACTGCAGGCCTGACTCAAAGCTTCATACATTTGGAAAAACATTCAGCGACTCAGCCTCATGACCAATATGTGAGTGCATCTAACAGGTGATGCATCTGCTGGAGAGTTTGCTGCAAGCCTGCTCAAACTGGGAAATGGGGCCATGGTATCTGAGAATTAAGATGGAACTATCTCAATGAACAACTTTGGGAAAACAGTTGCAACACTTCAAGAACTGAAAGAGGCAGTTTTTCCAAATGTTGCACATCACTTACTTGACCACAAGTGGCTATGCCAAAGAGCCATCCTGCCACCACAAAATGATGCGGTCAATACCATAAACAAAGACCTTCTTTCTCAATTGCCTTGCACTGTGCAAAAATACAAGTCAGTGGACAGTGAGGCAGTCAACTACCCAATAGAATTTCTCAACTCTCTTGAACCACCAGGTGTGCCTTCACACAATCTGGGGCTCAGGATTGGAGCATCATTCTTCTCAGGAATCTGGACCCACCTGCACTCTGCAATGGAACACGATTGGCTGTCAAGAAGCTCATGCCACATGTCATTGAAGCCACCATCATGACTGGCCATGCAGCAGGACAGGATGTCTTCATTCCACTCATTTCAATCATTCCCTCTGACCTGCCATTTCAATTTAAATGGCTCCAGTTCCCAATCCGCCTGTTTTGCCATGAGCATCAACAAGGCACAGAGACAATCACTCAAAGTTGTTGGCCTCAACCTGCAAAGCCCATGCTTTTCTCATGGCCAGCTCTATGTTGGTTGTTCCAGAGTTGCCAATGGCAAAAACTTTTTCATCTTGCCACCAGATGGCAAAACATGCAACGTTGTCTATCCTGAAGCCCTACACGGATAAAAAAGTGTCAAACATCATCATAAACTGAGATAGAAAAATGTGATATGAAATCCTCAGTGCTATGCTGAAGTCTTACAAAGTAAATAAATAATTCTACCTCACAATTCAGTTGTTTAATACATTTAAATGTTCAACTTTTATAGGTTTTTGGTATGACCGAAAGCTCACGGTGTCAAGCTGTAGCACACAAGTAAAAATAGGGTACAAAACTAAGCACATACACACAGCTTATTAGTAGAGGGAAATAAGATAGAATTAAAATATTTTATTTATAAAACATTAACATTTGATTACTGCAACCCGTGCGAAGCCAGGTACTTTGCCTAGTATTATATAAAAAGTGGGTAGCACCAACACCACCAGCTGTGTCTTAAAGAAAAGAATGAGCCAGTCCCTCAAGTGGGATAATTTCTGGTGCCTATATGCTGGAATTGAGGCTGGCAATCCCAGTTTCACAAAGGTACCTAAATCAGGGCTGCAGGGAAGCTCCTAACTCCAGCAGAGAAGCCGGGTTTTGGACATACCCTTCTCTGTTCTCTTAACAACTATCTTAGGTGTCTCCTGCTTGACATACTGCCTCCTCTAAATCCCATTCTGCAGTAACTAACTCTCCCCAAGGAGAGGCTCTTAAGCACCTCATGCAGCTTTGTGAATTATATGCTGGGAGGCTGGTACCTAAAAAAAGGGCCTGGCAGTACTGAGTGTTGCCATGTTTATGTCCCTTTAGTTGTCTGTACTTTAGCTGCTTATAAAAATCACTCAGAACTTCACTGACAGATGCTGTGTGAGAGGTAAATCATGTTTTCAAACCCTACATGGAAATTATCTTAACTTTTTAAGGCAATGAAAAAAAATATTTTAAAATGAAATCAGCCAGCCAAGTTGGCACTCAAACTTTTGCTTTTTTGCAAAAACCTCTATTACAAATACTGGTGACAACACCTATCATTGTCTGTGTTAATGCTGTCATCAGTAAATAAAGAAAAAGTTCATTTTTAGTAGCTTGCAACTTGCACAAGAATACTATGAATACTTGGGAGAAAATACACAAAAGCCTTTAATTTCAAGACATGTTTAATAGCTGCTGTTAGGAAACTGAATTTTGTTCATATCAATATCTTGTGAGTCTCAAACAAGACTGTACTCAGCAGAAACTATTATAAATTATTTGATTTCTAGAAAATTGATATTGTATTTCTTGAAAGTGAGACATGAACAAAAGATTTATTTTCCCTTTTACTTGGTTACATTAAGGTAAGAGAGGTTTTAGTTTCATTCTGAAAGACAAATATTTTAATTTTCTAGTAACTATCACTATTAAATGTCTTTGGGATATAATGAAAGTTATGGTTGGATATAACTTTTTGCTATTTTGGTAAAAAATTTTGACTCAGTATTCACCTGAAAATTGTATTTATCAAACACTGTAATTCCAAAACATGACTGGGAATACATGCTGTTTATAGAACATACACTCATAACATTTTCTTTCTAACTGTTTATGCTCCAGTTATGAGGTAGTTTAAAGGTGATTATTATTCCTCCCATGCACTAGAATTATTTGAGGAGTAGTCTGTTTATCATTGGCTTTTTCCAATAGAAAAAGTGTACAGTAATTGGAACAAGATGTTTAAAAATTATGGCAAAATGACTTACAGGACAGACTAATAGATCAACTTAAGTTAACTAAAGGAATATCATAATGAACCTGTTTTCCATTGGCTTTCCTATATTAATACAAATGCAATCAGGCTTGAGATCAATATTGAATAAAATACTTTGCCACAGACACTTGTTCACTGGTGTATATAAAATAGCTCTGCCATGTCAATTTGATTCCTAGTAGGCAGATGACAACACTAAGAAATCAACCTTTACCAAGTGATTGTACCACAAAACTGGAATCTCAGTAGAGAAACCAGTATTCAATAAGTGATGGACTGAAATTCCAGTTTGAAAATACCCTTTAACTCCAGGTCATTAAAGTTTATTATTCATGAGGAGAAACCCTGAGTTATTACTTTCTGCACTTTTTCAGACAGAGCACTTTTATGAGCCTTACTATCAGTCAAGTACTGCAACAGCAGTTGTACTGCAAACTCTCCAGAAAACTATATACTTAGTGCAAGACAGAGAAAATTATATCAGCTCATCTGCAGAGGAGAATTAACAGAGCCAGGGGGGCCCATTTTACCTTCTGTGACATTATGATGTTTTGTGATTGAAAACAGCTGTTCTTGTTCTCATACCATACACAGTACAATACAAAAATATGAAGAGTAAAATAAGGAGCTGGGAAAAAACTGCTGCGCGCAGACCACCTAGGTTAGAACATTGCTTCTGATGGTTATGATCATGGGCGGATCTAGGATTATGAAAAGGGGGATGCAGATGGTATGGTGCATCATTACACATAACACATTTTTCACTAGTTAAAAACAAGCTATAAGCTGTATTAATACTCTAAGAGTCTAGGGCTATATTATTCAGTTTAAGATCAAAGCAAAAAAAGAAAGCATTTATTGGAATGTGCATTAATTTAATATAATATTTCATATAGTATATATAAAAACACAGCAAACTAGGCAAAAATAATCAAAATATGTTATTTCATTAGTACTGTAGTCATTAGAACTAAGTGTACATCTTTTTCCAGATTTATAAAACAAACTCTAGCCTTCTTGAGCATCTTGACAGTGCATGCAATGCTTTAGTGAAAGTTATTTCCATACCCAAGTTAACTTTTCCACACCTAGGGGTGTTGTTACACATTACCCTTAGGCTATACTAAGAGCTCTTAATAGGAGAGTGTCCACATGTTAAAACATGAAAACTAATGCTAAACACCCTCATGGAGTCTTAAAGTTTTGACAGTTCAGGTGAGGTTAATCTTTGAACTATGTTACCCAGTTTGCATTACAGTAACATGAGACTGATCTGCAGAGCTAAAACAACCAATTTTCAGTCCTCCAGCATTCCCCACCTCCTGCTGGACAAACTTTCTACCCCCCTGAGCTCTACTGCCCAGGGGTAGTACTAGCACCAAGCCAACTCCTCTGGCCTTCAGGGGGAGCGACCCCATGCAAGCAGTGCAACCATAGAGCAGTGCAAGAAGCCAGCTATTACCTACTTATCTTCATCAATCAGAGGCAACCAGAGACAGAGAATGAGCCAAAGGGTGTCTGCCTGGATTTCATCAGGTGGGCATCAGACTGGAGTGACAGTGAGATGCTGGACTTTATCACAATCTGGGGCAAGAAGAGGACCATTGTTACCATGAAGGGCAACAGGCAGAACCAAGCACTCTATGAGTGGATTACAGCCCAAATGGTGGTTCGAGGCAGTACTGGGACTGGCTACAGATCTCGATCAAAATTAAGTCCTTGAAGACACAGTCTATAACAGGGGTGGGTAAAATATGGCCTGCAGGCTGGATCCGGCCCGTGAGGCCATTTTATCTGGCCCACGGGGCCCCTAACAAATGTAGAAAATTAATATTTCTCTGCCCTTGGTTCCTGTAAAAAATTATAGGAACCAAGGGCAGTAGGACGGGGCTTCTGGCCTGGGAGCACATGGCTGTCCCGTGCTGGAATTGCAGGTAAGTGGTGGGGGAGAAGGGCGGAGGGGACCCCGGGCAGGGAAGGAGCGCAGGGTGGGGAAGTGGCCCCTTCTCTGCCCCGTGGCTGGTGCCCCATGCTGCAGCTGCTTGTAGCCCACATGGGGCTGCCTGTGCCTGCTCCGGAGACCCCTGTGCGGGCTGCGAGCAGCTGCACTGCAGGGCGCCGGCCATGGGGCGGGAAAGGGGCTGCTTTTCCCCCCATGCTCAGCTTTTCCCTGGGCTCCTTTCCTGCGTGGAGAAAAGCGGCCCCTCACCTGCCCTATGGCCAGTGCTCCATGCTGCAGCCACTTGCAGCCCACGCGAGGCTGTCTGGAGCAGGCACAGGCAGCCCCAGGCAGGCTGTGAGCAACTGCAGCATGGGGCACCAGGCACTGGGCAGGTGAGGGGCCACTTCTCCCCCTCCTCTGTCAGCAGGGCTGGGTTACAAGCTGGTGCTGAGCGTGGGGAAGAGTGGCCCCTCACTCACCGTGTGGCTGGTGTCCCATGCTGCAGCCACTTGCAGCCCGTCTAGGACTGCCTGCGCCTGCTCCAGACAGCCCTGCATGGGCTGCAAGCACCTGCAGCAGGGAGCACCAGCCATGGGGTGGGCAAGGGGCTGCTTTTTCCCACACTCAGCACCAGCTTCTTCCCTGCTGGCAAGCAGAGGGTCAAGGTTGTGCGCTGCCCCTCATCTGTACTGCAGGGCTGGGGGGAACTGGGTGTGAGTGGGCGGGGAGCCAGCGGGAGCACAGGGCCTGCACCAGTGCCTCGGGGTCAGTGCCGGCAGGGCCCAGAGCAGAGTGGCAGGAGAGCGGGGTCCCAACTGGCAGGGGCTCTATGGAGTTGGGCCAGCTCCCCCATCTCCCTGCTGGTGCAGCCCAGCCCAGCTCCATGGACCCCTGCCAGCCTGCATCCTGCTTTGGGCCCCACCAGTGCTGGCCCTGCAACATTGGTCCCAAGATGGTGACCAGGGGGCAGGATACCTGTCAAGGGGTGGGGCTACCCATGCGGCCCTTGACAGCCTGCCAAAACTGGGTAAGCAGCCCTCTGCCCAAAATAATTGCCCACCCCTGGTCTATATGGTGCAGGGATAACAACAAGGTCTTGGATACAGTGAGGCCCATAGAACTCTACCACAAGGAGCTGGCCTAGAGCTTCCAGAAGAACCATACAGTTGCATCCCAGCAAACCATGCATTGTATGTTCATGGACCTGGTACGGTGCAATGACAACAGTGAAGGAGACAGCAACAATGATGAAGTAATCTCATACTGGCCACTTGTTGACAAGCAGGAGCAGGAGGATGTCTGCTCTGTGGACTTGTTCTCCAGCCAGTCTATGACCCTGACCCTGAATCCTGTGACTCAAATCCAAACTCAGACTCAAGCCAACGCAGAAGATTGGGTCAGCTGACGATACCCTCATTGATCTGAGGGACACAGACAAGTCAGCACCTATCAGTGGTAAGTCTCAGGGAAGGGAGATGGCTGGTGGTGTATTTGAGAACCTGCAGATAGGTGACATTTAACATGGCTTGAGGAAGATTCAGGATTCAAGGGGTAGCTCATAGCTCTGGGCTCTAGATTCTGGGGTGTCTCCTGGCTTTCGGGTGCCTTTCAATGCTAGAATAAGTAGTGGGGTTGCACACACTACTGATGCCCCATCCCTGACACACACTCCGGCAATTAACCAGGAGGGTGAAAGACTCCTAGTCACACCCCTACTCGCCAGCTCTCTAGTGGCAAGTCACAGTCATGCAGGTCAGAGATGGCATTAAGCCTTAATGTGTGCCTGCTCAAAGCTCCTTCTAAAATTAAGACTGCTTAATGCTCCACAACACTTAATATAACCTAAGGGTAACGTGTAATGACACCCTGAGCTAGAGCTAAAAACAGCCTGCAGGGCTATGAAATAGGAGAGACATTACCAGGAGCATCTAATTGCAGAATTGCAGAAGAAAGGGTACCTTGATTAGTGGAATAATTAAAGACCAGTAAAATGAGAGAGCATGGCTAACACCTCTGGAATGAGGAGTTTAGAAGGAGTCAAGCAGATTATAATGAGCCATGAAGTCAATTGACTCCTTCACTACTGCCTGAATAGAAATGCTGTTGCCACCTTCCAGGCATTTGGTTTTAAACTTTGGGTGGAGCAGGCATCAAAGAAGGGTGTAACTACACTCCCCCTGAGCCTGCCCCTGTCCAACGACACGTGAACAATTCCAAAATTAGAACAATAAAACCTTATTAATAAGGTCTGGGTACGTTAAGCTTACTCCCCAAAACCTCATTTCTACAAACTCATATCAACATTTCAAATGTATGCTTAAATTAGGGAAAATAATTTTTCTGTGTGTCTGGCAACTGTCTTACTTGGAATATTTGCTAATAACACTCTACCACCAGCCATTCAGAAACCACTTGGCAGATACGTATCTCTATAAAACGGCTTTATAATTAGGAAACAGAGCTGGCTCCTGGGGGGAAACTAAAGTTTCCCCAGAAGAGGTTTGAATTAATTGGCAGAAATGAACAAAGTGGGATGCATGCAGGCAGGGCCAGACTGATGCCTGCAGAGGCCAACCATGCAGCCTTGCATTTGGGACAAATTAAATGCAGGTCTTTACATTCTAAGTTCAGGGGCTGTCCGGAAAAAGGAATTTTCCTGTTATGACACATTTTGAGCTTTCAAAAAATAAAACCCCACCCCTAGCCAGGATGACAGGTCAAACAATCCATTTTTTGATGGAAGAAAAAATTATGGAAAAAAAAAATCAATTTTAGGAAAACTGTAACAGAATTCTTGACCTCAGTATCGAGGACAACAGCTCCCCGACCATCCTAGCTCCCTGGTTCTGCTGGCAGCTGCCTCCTTAAGTGGTCAACTTCTTGGCTTCTCACCCACACATCTGGCAAGTTGCCAGGGTCCTCAAGCTGCCAAGGGGCAGCTGCTTCCTAGGATTATTCAGTTCACCACACAACTGGCTCCCTGCAAAGTCAGACTGTCCAGGGAGTTGGGCTGGCCTTGCAGCTGGTGGGGTAAGCAGACAGCAAGCCAGAGACCCTGGCAGCCCATCCTGCTACCCCACTTGGTTTTCATCAAAAGTTTTAATGGGTTCCTAGGGTTCTGTCACATATTCTGGGCAGACCGGTATTCAGGAAGAAACTTGATGACCAACTCTTATGGCAACCCCCCTGGAGTGCTAACCAACTCAAACGCAGCCCGGCTCCTCCTCCTTTCCAAAAGCCACAAAGCAATGCATTCTCCATCCTCAGAAGGGGTAGCCAGGAGACACGCTTCTTACAGTGTGCCAGGGAAATAAATCCAGAGGGAATGAAAGAGTGAGGGTTTTAGTTTTCTGTTTAATTTCTCCCTTCCTCCTTTTTTTCCCTTTAACACAGGTAGGAAAAAGCAGCACTGATTTAGAAAAGGCAATTGTCTTTTGGGCATACTATTGCTTTAAGCTCATTTTTAGAGAGACTAGAAAACAACTGTAAAACACAAATCTCATGGCTGATGGTTCAATGATATCACAAAAAAACTACACAATAGAGGAGAAGAGACTTTCAGCGCTTGTGTTTATGAGTGGCTTTTAGAGCAGTCAAAACCTCTTATATCTGGTGATGGATTGGACCATTCACAAGTCATATTGTTTAACTTTCCACATTTAAGTTTTAATCTTAGTTCAATTAACCATAGGCTTCACTTTTTTGTATGTGGCTGTTCCACATGGCTTCTACAGGAAAACAGATTAGATGGCATGTGCACCCTCCCATGTTGGTGCACTGTAAAAATAACTTAGAAAATAAACAGGAAAGCCCACTCCTTTAAAATACTCTTTCACTGTGTGTACTGTAATACCTCAAAAATAAACCAGCATTGGATCAAAGCTTTTTACTTCATTTCCCTTGCCTTTGTTATTTCTCTCATTTTTACAGCATTTTTATCAACCAGCCTAGAAGGATTTTTGAAAGTGTTCAGTGTCATCTGACTGTCAGAAAAGGCCAGATGAGTGGATTCATACTGAGTTCTTCTGATTGCCTAGAAGATGATAGGTCTTCCCCACAGATACCAATAAGATAAAACAGCACAAAACGGAGGCTGAACTTACATCCCAGTTCCAACAACAAAACTGTTACCTATAATCACTGCACAGAATATGCATAACCTTTAGCACTTGTGTTAATGGGAAAATAGAAGATATCTTGGATACAAATCAATGCTTCATTTTTCAAATGTTTTCTCATTAAGCTGTGATTTTGCCCTATTCACCATGAACTCACTGAATCTTTTCCTAAAATATACTCTATGAAAATCGCAGACTTACTCAATATTATAAATCCAATTGCAACAAAAATACAGTTAGCCATAGAGCTAGATTTTGAACTCGTTTACCCTCCTATTAATCCCAAGTAACTCCACTGACCTCAGTGGATTTATTCTGGATTTGTAACTAAATAAAGAATGTGTCCTGTAGCACAACTGATCAAGCTTCAAAGCCACGTATTTGTGACCTTCTGTGAGCACAAAGACATTGAAACACATTAGTTATATAAGTACCCTGGAGACTGCGCTACATATACATTCAGTTAGAAATGAACCATATGAGAACAACTGAAAGTCTTTGCAGCCTCACTCTTGTTCAGTGGTTTCTAATATTGTACAACCCAAAGACTGGGGTTCTTTTCCTACACGCTGTAAGTTACCAACTTGCTTTCAGATCCTGTTTTTTATTTCACAGAATCATTAAAAGGCATGGTGACAAAGGACTATTATGTTATCTGACCCACCCCCCTGCAAAATACCCAGATGGCCATTTAGCTCAGTTGGTTAGAGTGTGGTGCTAAGAACACTGATCCTCAGTTGGACAAGATGATCTCTTCAGGTCCCTTCCAGATATGAAATCTATGAAACTTTTCCTTATTTAATATTATTTTGCTCAGTCTCCTTTTACACGTACTAAACTGTAAGACCTCTATCACAACTCATTCTAGGAAAACAGCAAGGCCTTTACTACTCCCTTGGCAACTGTTAAACAGAGCAGCGGTTCTCCCTATGATGCAGTTTTTCCCGTTCTCCACAACACTCTAGGATGGCACCTTAATGCAGAGCCAACTGTGCTGTGGGTAGGAAGAGTAGGAACAGATGAAGGAAAAGTATCCAGCCTTTCTCCCCAGCAATGCTCCAGAGTGCCCTTAAACACTATCACTGAGCAATTCAAGCATGTTGAACTCATCCAGAATACCCTACCCCACAAAAGACTTCCAGCAATACCCATCAATCCCCATAAAATCTGATCTAGCATTTCCAGGACCCATTTAATCAGTTCCCCAGTCTCAAACTCAGTAATCTCAAGCACTCCCAGCCATCCACAACAAGACTCTCACATCCAGATCTAGTTTCTTGTCATAACCTCAACATGAGTCATTTGGAGCTGTATACAATTGTGTTTTGGGGTTATACCACATAAATGCAGCTATGTTGGCACTTTGGGTCAGAGAAAAAATGGGGAACCAGTTTTCAAGATCTTAAACACAAATTAGTTTTAACACAAATTAATACAGAAATCCCACTGTCCTGCCCAGATCATGTTTTGTATACAATCAGATTCTTTAGCTTGTTCTCTTTTCAGGTCCTTTCCACTAACTATTTCTAATACAAGTAGAACAGCTATTTAACTTAGAGGTTTTTTTCTGTGAAAATAAAGATGATATTAGTTATGCTCTTAATAGTGCTACTATTGCTGTCTAACTCACCAGAGCAACAGTGATAGAATTCTTCCACCAAACAGTAGTTTCTCTAAAACACAAACACATTTTAAAAAAGCATTAATTTTCCAAAATAGCACAACCAAAGTCATCCTTATGGACTGTCTGTAATAAGCTAAAAACACCTTTATAATGTAATATAGAATCCTGTAGTAGAGATAAGATTCTCTAAGTGAAAAAAATTGAAACCTATTCATTGGACTTATCCTTATTTACAACCTCTCTACACCAATTGGTTAGTTAATTCCATTATTCTTATTTTATGCCCATTTTTGCACTTGCTTGGGACGACTATACATGACTATACAAGTTGCGGGGCAGTGGAACATCACATTCTATAATTTTTTAACAACAGATTCTATAAAACTGTCATTACATTTCTAGTAGGATCTATTGGTTTCATCCCTAGAAAATTCTATAAGATTTTCCCATAAGAGTTTAACAACATCTTTAAAAAAATACCTTCACAGAACAACAAACTATGTCCTCACTCCAAAAGCCACACTTGTCTAAAACAATTCCACTGAGAATTGATAGAAAAAAAATTGGTGGACCCCCCCCAGCGAGTGTGCACATTCCCAAGATGGCCCAATTCTCATTTCTCTGAGACCAATGTAAATTATCAGAAATCACTGCAGTTAGAGCAGAAAAAAGACCATGTGATTCAGAAAAGAATTCTAGCCTCAAAAAAGGCCAAAAATTGGACAACACACCTCATTTCCTTCAAAATTTCTTCTCCTTATTGGTGAGGACTGGGCTGAATATGGTTAGTATCTTACTGGAAACATTACCCTGGAGTGAGGAAGGGAAGGAGAGAGAGTTCTCACTGGGCACATCTGCACATGCCATTAAGGTGAAGCAATAAACTTCAGCACTTACCTCGGCGGAGTTTATTGCTCCTGGGCACCATATTTACACATGTGCCTGGGACCGCAGTACATTAAGTTGGGTTGGAGCAGTCCCAGCTAGCAGGTGGTCTGGGGGATCAGCCAGTCAGCCAGTCTATCTATCAGCCCAGGGCTGCTCTGACCCAGCTGCAGAGGGGCTGGCTGGGGCAGGAAGGTGCTCCAGTGTGGGGCTAGCAAGCAGGCAGTTCCCACACTGAAGCACCAGTCGTGTCAGTGTCTACATGTATAGTGCTGTGGAGTTAATTAGTTTATTCCACCTTAATAGAGTCATATGTATAGACACAAGACATTTTCTGCGGAGCTAGTCTACTCCGCAGTAAATGTCTCATGTAGATGCACCCACTATTCTGTTCCAGAGGAGATGAACAGGCATAGACTCTCCCCAAGGATCCATTCTGCTCCTCAGTACCCTTTTTTTCCTAAAAGTTCATGAACAGCTCCCTTTCTCTCCCCCACCAAAGGGAAAGTAATTCTTCAACATGCTTATTTTCCAGAAGAAGGCTGAGCTATGACTATTTATGTGTAATTTACTTGATAGTAGCAACAGGTTGGGATACCATCTTACACGCTTAGGACCAAGATACATCCAGTGTCATAAAATCCACATTTTATGGTCATATTGCTGAAGGTCTGTGGCCATAACTTACTTGCAAATCAAACATCTGTTGATCTAAGGTTAGGTTAGTCAAAAGAATATGAGACTTTTTAATTCAATAAGCATGATTTTATACAGACGCATGCATGCTGTATCTCATACCACTTCATGAAATTATTAGCAAAGGCAGTGGAACATTTAAAAGGCTGAGGAGAAACAGGGACATATGTTTTTAGCAGTGGTACATATCAAAATGGGGAGTCAACAAGAGAGAAAGACACAGAGCCCTACAAATGACAATAGCAAAGTAGGCTGTCATACCAAGAGGAGTCACTGGCAGATGAGAAATACCAGCTAGAGTTGTAGTTTACATGGTCCTATAAAAAACAAAGAGCTCTTAAATTATAGAAAAAAAAATTTTTTGAAGCAAATATTAGATAAACCAGTCCTCTAAGCCAATCACAGTGCAGCAAGTCAAGAGGTATAGAAAGCAAATCTCTCTCAGTTCCACCAAGAACCATCATGTTAAATGGTCTGATTTTCATTTATACTCAGGGCCCTTAGCAGAGCATAAGAGTCCCAGTGTAAGAATCAGGCCCAAAGTGTCCAACTTTATTTGATGTTAATAAACATATCATTAAATATAACAGAAATGGGATTTCAGTGATACATGGACTTTATATACCAGAAATAACATTGTTTTAATCTAGTCAAGGATGAGTGTCTCCTGCTTCAAAAATAATCATCTTGGTTTAGCTTTGCCATATATTTTTCTTAAATGCCTGAGCATTTATGTATCAGCAGGAGGCCATTATCCTATGACAAGATTCCATTTCACTGATATTACCTCTTCATGATGCCAAGCAGAATGTGTTCCTGTCAGTCAGAGTGCTGGAGAACCAACACTTATTTACAGATAATTTTTTTATATATAGCCAGTAAAAAATAACTTCTTCACAAACATATAATCACAGTAAATCACAGTAAAGATGGATTTCAAAGGATAAACAGAAACAAGTGCCCCTTCCTAAGCCACTCAAAATATAGCACTTAATTAACGATAATCTGATCAAATGTCACTTCATGGAATTGACTTCCATCCCATAAAACAATTCAAGCTCTAACAGTTCTTTACTGTGCCAAAAATAAAATTGTTTCTAATAGGAAGTGAGAAATTCATACAGCATGTGAAGTTCATCTCAACATTTGCTTTTGCTAAATTACTTAGTTTGGCCTTGGCGTTTATATACAGCAGAAAAACCCTAACCTGTGGAACTGTTCAGTCCCACTAACTTGATTTCCTTATTTGTATCTGGAACTTATTTTTTTTTTACAACAGGCCAGTGTCTTTCTTGAGGAAATGTGTTCTCCATCTGTTGATTAAACTTGTTTTCCCCTTGCTCAGTGAACAAAGGAGACCCTACACACGTGGCCCTCCTCTTAGAGAGGGAGAGATTTTCTGTCTCTACAGCACCATTCCTGATCCTATACCTCTGCTGGACCTTGTAGATGACTCTCCAGGTCCAAAGATCAACATAGGGATGAGGGTTCAGACCCAAACTGGCAAGAACCACATGAACCTTATTCAGGCACTAGCCCCATGTATACCCGCAGTAGGTAGATCCCTGTCTGGTCAAAAAGGTTTGAAACAGCTGAGTGGCTTAGACTATTGTTTGCTTGAGCGCTGCAAAAATAATGTCCCTACCAAACCAGGGAGAACAAGGAAACTCTTGTGGGTGGTAAATTAAAAAACAATATATGAAAATTAAATTTTCCAACAAATACATGACAAAAGATAGAGGCACAGTGGCCTGAACTAATTGCTTCCAGACAAACCTTGCACAGGAAAGACCCAAAGGTCTGGAGTAACAGCCCCATAAGGAACATACATAGGCAGGTACTGAGAAATTAGGAAAAGGAACACAAGTGGTGAAATCAAAATCACTCTTGTCAATAAGGGATGACACGAACACATGGAAATTGGAGGGATGGAGAGGGCACCATAATGTTTGGTGGTATTAGGGACTCCAGAACTGGAGGGCAGACATACTGGGGTTATGGAACCAGATCTGACAGAGTCAGAGGAAACAGATCTAAGGATGGATGTGGAGAGAGCCAAAGGAGCACCCCATCTGTCAAGTCACCAGCAAAATCTCTTTCCTTTCTGTTCTCAGCTACAACTCTGCTTCCTCCACATGCCATCCCTGATCCCCAGTCACCTGCGGGTCTCAAAAAGGAAGAAATGTATATGGGAGGAGTTGTACTCCAGCAGACCATAGGAGGAGCACAGCTCAGCTCTGCTCCAGTCCAGTTTCTTCCACCATTCTCTCCCTCTCAGAGACCCCATTCTCCCAATGCCCAGTCTGACTTTAAGAAAATGCAAAGTGAATTTTTGACATAGCTTAATTCTGAATTAAGTTTCATCAGTAAAAGGAGTTGACACATTGCTAAAAACACTCAAGGAAATAAAGAAACCATGAGTTAAAAATTGTACGATCTCTTGATGGTAACGCACACGAGTGAGGGTGTTTAGGGAATTTCCTTGAATTTCAGAGCCTGCATTGACAGGAAATACATTTGAACAACCTTCTGTCTAAGCAAGGTTTGATGTGTGTGCCTGCGTGTGTTACGAAAGCGATGCAAGTATTTTTGTGCTTCCTGTATTTGGTGACTTTCTCCCAGATCTTTTTGTCTATTTAGAGCATATGCTCTTCAGAGCAGAATCTCCCCTTTGTGTTGTGTTTGTATGTTGCCTTGCACAATTCTAATAAAAACAGTAATCTACAAGGTAAGATACAAGCATTTTGTATACCTATATGGAATGATTTCCAAAGCAAGTGAGATCATCAACAAAAATATAATAAGACCATTTAAAGAACATATTGCATAACTACTGGAACTACTCAAATGCATACCAGCAGTGTTTCCATCCGTGTATATATTTTATGTTCTTTTTGGAATAGGTTTTTCTGCTCTTGCTTTTTCCATTCAATCGCTGTTACAGGCCTCACTGTCATGTCACTTTTATGTCCCCGTCTTCTTTTTCCTTTCCTCTTTATACTCAGTCACATTCTTTTCTTAACTTCTTTATCCTCTTTCCATTCTGCTTCTATGCCCTCAGTTGTGACACTCCATCCTTTCCTGGATCAGCCTCTCACCTCCGCATTACCTTGCTCAGCAAAAAACAGGACTCCCAAGCAGCTCAAGCAGAGCTCAGCTGATTGTAGCTTCCAGTTGCTAGGTAACATCTCCCCCCCACTCTGTTGTGCAGCCTGGTTGCCTGGCACCTCCTCTGGGTGCAGGCCCAAGTCTCATGAAGAGGATTCTTCCACACAGGGGACTTGAACAAAGTCCATGTATCACTGAAATCCCATTCATGCACATGCCCAAGCCTGCTCGGCAAAATTCAGCCCTGAGCCCCAAGGGAGATGGAGCTCATCCAGCATCTTTTAAAAGATGTGAGGCGCTTTTTAGAGACTTAAAAGCTATATGTATACAAGGGTGTAGGTTGTAGCTGTCTAAGGACATAGGCAGACAAGGTTATTTGGGTAAATCCGATTGGTCTAATAAAAGATCGGATTTACCCAAATGCCCTTGTATACATATACAAGAACATGGATCACCCTACTTTCATCTTCCATGGAGATGCAGCCACCTCTGTGATCAAAAGCAATAGCCACTATCACAGTACACAGAACTCTATAGTTTAATATACATACTCAAGACTAATACAAACCTCACCCAAATTTAAGTGATAACATGATTCTAAGTAGACATTATCTCCTTTAGACTTTGCAGCTAGAGACGACTGAATTTTTCTTTAGCTATTTATGACCTCAACAATATAAACCATATTCATATTGCATACACCCCCACCATTTTAAAAGAACAAAATCTAGACTACAAAGTTAAGTACATACAGCATTAGGGCATTACAGATTTTAGTGCTCTTTATGCCCACCCTGGGCACTGAATGAGACAAGGTCCTGTGATCTTTGAAAAACTATTCTTCATTTTAATTTTAGGTGCCTGGCTCCTTTTGATCAGGAAGAATGTCTTGCATTCATATCTTGTCTAACTTTATCCCAACTACATAGTTGGTCCAATAAAAGATATTACCCTAAGAAATCCTTGCCTCTCTGACTATTCTATCTAATGCATTTGCAAAGGATGACTGAATTAAAGGCATCTACATATCTGGCGTTCTCTAACATCTGAGCTCCATTCTCTGCAACTTAAGTAGCATATTTGTAAGGCAGGGTTTTGTATGCTATTTCCTTGGGGTATTTTTATTTTCTGCACAAAGGTACAAACAAATTCTATTGTGTGCTACTCTAGCAATCTCTTTATCATTCAGGGTTTGGAACATGAGTGCTCAGCATATACTTATACCACCTAAGATACAGAGCTAATTATGTTAGCTGGCAGCAGCAAGAGGACTATTGTCCCAAGCACAGGCAGATCCAGGATTGCAGTGACAGGGGTGCAGCCACATCCACTTTGACAATATGGCACAAGTCCAGTGAAGACAACTCCTTGTACATGCACAACACAACTGAAGGAGGTGTAGTTACACCTCCCACACCAAGATCCTGTATGGCAATGAGCTCTAGGGCTAGGGACAGAAGTCACACATAAACTGGTTACGTGATCAGAAATTGGTTTAAACCTGTAACAGAGCCGAAGTTCAGTGCACTTAAACCAGTTTCAAAATGGCCAAAACTGATTTAAGATAAATGTGGTTTTGAATGTAGTATCAGACTTAACTGATTGGGGTCAAACTGGTTTATTGAACTTCTGTCCCAGACTTCTTCCTGATTTAAGTTAAATCAGAGTCCCCCCGCATCCCAGAATGCTTTGCAGCCCTGGGTTGGACCATGCTCCAGAGAACAGGGTTGGCCCTGCCCTCTGCTCCCTAGATAGAGAAGTGAGGGCTGGCTGACAAAGGGGTGGGAAACCTGGCTGGGGGTGGGAAGGGGGGTGGCAGCCCCTGCCAGACCTTTCCCCCCTGGAGTGGAAGGGGTGGGGATGGGGTGGGCGTGTGGGATGGGGCAACAGCCTGAGAGGGACTGCCCCCCTCCAGGCAAGCCCCTGCTAGGGTCTGGGGGTCTTAAAGGGGCTTTAATCCCCCCATCCCCAGCTCATTGTGCTGCCCACACCCCATGCTCTCTGCTGCAGCAGGGTGCAGGTCACAGGCGAGCAACAGCCCAAGAGGGACTGCCTCCCCTCCAGCAAACCCTGACTGGGGGCTGGGGTCTAGGAGAGGCTTTAACCCCCCACTTCCCCAGCTCAGTGTGCTGGCGCCAAGCCCTGCAGGATCAGATTGAGATGTGAGAAGTGTTGGCGAAGACTTGACACAATCATCACATATATGTGCTGGAGATGGAGCTAAGGGAAGAGGTATGACCAAAGAAAGCAGAGACCCAGATTTGTAAATGGCAGGAGACCAGCAGACTCCACCCCCTCCCACCTCTGGTAGACACTAAAGCAAGCAGTTGACAAGGGCAGGGGTAGTAATTCCCGTCAGCTCTCCCAGGCCATGGGGGAAGGGGAAGAGGCTGGGGAACCAGGCTGGTTCCCTGCGGCCTATAAGCACAGATCCAAGCCCTGTAGGACCAGACTGAGAGATGGAAGGTGCTGGCAAAGGCCTGGCACAATCATCACAGAAGAACAGGAGAGGGTGCAGACAGCTAGAGCTTGTGTGACCAAAGAAGGCAGAGAAATAAAACACAACCTGTAAAAGGTGGGAGACTGGAATACCCACCCAAGGACATTCTTAATACCTGACAGTAAGGAGACACACTGCCCTTAGGATAAGGTAAGACTTATGCAAGTCTTTCTCTTGTCTTTTTGGTGTATTACATTTCATTTCAAGTTAGACTACACTGTGTGTGCTCTCACTGTGTTTTACTGGGCTGTATCTTAGCTTAGGCGAAGGTTTTGGTTGTTCTGTCATGTGTTTCAGGTTGCAAAGTGCTGTGTTCATTACATGCTCGCTTCAGATAAAGGACTATGCTTGTTCAAGCTTTTATGAATTCAAAGCCACTAGCTTCTCCCCCTCCCCCCCCACTCTCAGTCTGGCAGTAGCTGCCCCCCACCTCGAGTGGAGAGCGGAGGGGGAGGGGATGGGACAGCAGAAGCCTGGCAGGCACTGCCCTTCCCCTAGGCAGACCCCAGTTGAGGTCGCTACCCTCCAGCAGGCTAGCCCTGGGCTGGTGCCTGGCTAAACCCTCTCCTCTGGAGTAGGTAGTGGGGGAAAGCCTTGGAGGGCTTGTCTCTTCCCTTCCCTTTGGCAATGGCTGGCAGGTGTGCTCTAGCACCTCCCAGCTTCTGGCTTGAGCCACTGCAGGCATGTGGCTTAATTTCCTGTGTCAAAAGTGAATGTCTTTTCATTTGCTTATCAGTTCAATCTGCTCAGCTTAGACTAAACTGCAAAGACTGAATTGATTCAGTCTCCAGCTTTTTGACTGTCTCTACTTAGCCTAAGAGTTCACTGGCATGTCAGTGGTGCTTCTACTGGGAGTTCTGTATGTGCTGGAAGCTCCATAAGCTCACAGGCTAGTTGGCACAGGGTCTGACCAGAGCCCTTGTTCACATGCAGCTCCAGAGCCCAGGGGGTGAGCACTACTGCTGTTGGTCCCCCACCCCAACCCTCACCCACCCAATTCAACAGCAGTAGGGAAAAAGAAAGGATGAGTGGCAGCTGCACTCAACCCCTTGGCTCTGGAGCTATGTGAAAATAGGGGTAGTGCAACTCTACTGCTACACCCCCTCTGGATCTGCCCTCAATTCCAAAGTAGGAGAATAGGCTGCTGGCCCATGCTTGGTCCTGAAGGCTTGGTCCTGAATGTGCTTGGTCCTGAAGGCTGTTGCTGGGACCCCAAGCTGGCTTCTTTCTCTCTTTCAGTTTTTGGAGATTCCTCCTCCATGTAGTACCCCTGCTGTGGAGTTCTAGGAGAAAAAA
Source organism: Alligator sinensis (assembly GCF_000455745.1). NCBI lineage: Eukaryota > Metazoa > Chordata > Crocodylia > Alligatoridae > Alligator > Alligator sinensis. Next base: position 380,043 of record NW_005842810.1, on the reverse strand, counting down.
GTGAGGTGCAGAAGCCAAGTTAGCTCAGCCTCACTTTCCAACTACCAATTATAGGTGCAGGGGCTGTTTTGCTCTCATAGGGTACCCCATGGAGGGAGGAAACTCAGAGAGAATGCTGGAGATAAAATTTGCTTTGGTAGACAGGAAGAAGTGCTGACTGGTAAGAAGCATGGGCTGTATTTCCCATCTCTGCTCCAACTACAGCTGCTCTGACAGCTCCCGGGTATTTGCAGCACAGTGGGCACGTCTACACATGATGCTACATCGCTGTAGCAATGTGCTATGGCAACATAGCATCAATAGGCAAAAACCATGATGCCGCAGCTACATCTCTGTAGCAACACGCTCCCTCATTATAGTGCACTTCTACAGCGACATAGCAGCTAAAAATAACCGTGTGTGGCCAACACAATGCAGTATGAGATGTTACTGTGCCATCATTTAGTATTTCCAAAAGGAAGTGCTAAATAATGGTGCAGTAACAACAACACTGTACAGCCACGTGTAGATGTGCCCTGTGTCTGCTGCTACTATGGATAGTCTAGCAGTAGAGCTAAGCTCTTTAAAGTGCTCAGGACAAACTATCAACATTGTCCTGAGGCAATGAGAGAAGGGAAGGGGTAGTTTGTAACAGTTCATAACTTAGCTAAATCTAAGTGGAATTCCAGAAAAAGAAAAAGAAAAGGTACTTCTATGGCCCCAAAGGGACTCCTTTTGCAGAATCTCACAGGCCTGCTACAAATGGTGGAGATACAAGAGCTTCCTAGAGAGAAGGTACAGAGAATCCTGTGGGATGGAAAATATTAGTCAACTCATACCTCTTCCCCATGTCACCTCTGTATGATACTTATCTTTTTTATGTCATAAATTTTTCATCATAAATTTGTCACACCCACTGCAGTTGTGGTTCATTGGTAGAATCCTTACCTGCCATGTGGGAGACCCAGGTTTAATTCCCAAATATGCAGGTAACTACAGGCATTAAAGCACTGAATATCCTGGCTTTGGATGTGGTTTTGGTGGCCTAAAGACGGGGTGAAAGGTCTAGGCATACTCCTGCCTATGCATCTGCAGCACAGGCCCTCGTGACCTCTTATGCATACACCAGAAACCAAAAGGATCAATGGTTGCCTACTACTGTTCAGAAATAGGGTTCTATCTTGATACACATTCATACAGGAGGCACATCTACACATGCACTTTAATGTGCATTAGCTTATTTTAATGTGCATTAAAGCATCATGTAAAAAACTATGCTTTTTACTTAATGCATATTAAAATAGGCTAATGTGAATTAAGTGTCACTTAAGAAGCAATTGCTTTAGTTAATATGCATTAAGCCAGGCTAATGTACATTTTCCTAGTACCTCACAATGGAGGGCATTTTTACATATGCAAGCACCGCAGCGCCAGGCACTTTGAAAAGCGCCTGGCACTGTGATGCTTGCAGTTGAGAAAATGGCAGCAGTTTGCTTTTGAACTAAAACACATCGGAAGTGCTTTAGTTCAAAAGTGCACCACTGCCATTTTCTGCGCACTGACGTGCATTTTGATGCTTATGCAACTGAGTACAGTGCAGTTCATCTCAGCTCGCATACTGAACAGACTCGATTAAACGAGTCTGCTCTGAAGTGGTAGATCTCTGGCACATCACGGGACAGAAAAGTATGTGTATAAATGGCCGGAGGTACTAGATAATGTGCATTAACTAAAGCACATTAATGCACATGTAAGATCTAGCATGGAGGAGCCCCTCCTCCTGACTGAAGCCACTAGCTAGGCCTCTGCAACATATATAACATAATGTCAATGCCAACAGGACAGATAACCTAGCTCCTGAAGCACCATATGAAGCACCATATTCGCTGCACAGGACACTCTCAAGTTACACTTTGAGTTCCTAGTGGTTGCCCAAACCTCTTCAGAGCCTCCCAGTAGGAAGCAGCAGTTTTAAAAATATGGTACCCAACATAGAAATATTTATTCAAATAATATTATTGCTGAGACATACACTAACAACTTTTATGGAAAATGTTTATAAACAATTTTCCTTCTGGTTAATATAGTTTCTGAATTTCCATTTTGTTAAATTCCCCCTGTGTTCTCTTTTATTCAAGGCATTTCTCTTGTTACTGTTTATTCTCTACCTGAAATCATAATTTAACAGAATGTACTTTTCACTAGAAATTGAAAGAAGTATGGACAGAAAGAAATGCTTGTGCTAATGATGGAAAATTTGGCTAATATATCACAACTACAGAAATCAGAAAACGGTACACAGCAAAAGTTGATGTCATAGGATCTTGTATCTACTATTGAGCTGATCAACTGCTTAAATCACATCTCCAAAGTAAGTTCATTACCAGCAGAGTAACTACCATGCTGCAAGCCGTGATACACAGCATCACAGTCAGCTAACATATTTTGCTCTTAATTGCACACAACTGAAACAAGAGTCCAGCACCACGTGAATCAGTCCAGTCATCAGTAGAGGAGATTTAATTTCCCAGCCTGACTCTCTTGTCTGCCATATATCAGGTTACCTCTTCCCACCTTGGGTCATCATCTCTATTGATTTGTGCTGCCATTACTCGGGCAATAATGACTCAGGTGCAGAGTATTTCCTAAAGCTAAGTGAATGGCTGGGAGTAACTGCTTTCTTAAGGGTCAAATAAGAGACAAACTCCAGCCAGTACTAAACCTTCAGGGAATGCCCTGACCTGTGGTGGTGACTGCTATCAAAATCTGAAAATGGGAGAAGAAAACCCATCCCATATGGATTTTTGACACATGCAAGTCTTTATACTAAAGGATTAATACACAGCAAAGTAATATATGAATATACAGCACATTAATATACAGAAAAATATACATCAGCAAATTATTCCTGACTTTATACTCATGTTATCATTTTCTGTTTTGAGGGAAGAACATTATAAAAACATTTTTTCTATCAAACCAACAGTGAGCAGTTGTCTGAAAATAAATTCCTATCCACAGTTATGCAAAATGTTTTCACTCCACTTGGAGTCCTTTGTTTGGGTTGTTTGTTTGTTTTTTTATTTTCCCCATTCCTGACAATCCTAGATCAAAATAATTGCATACTTTTGGAGCTTTCCCTCCACCCCTTCCCTCAGGTAGCTCCTTGTGTTTTCTCAGCTGCTTAATGAGGATTTGGGAAAAAACAAAACAAAACAAAAACAGAACTTTGCATGTATATACATGTGTTGTTGACAAAGGGAAGTGCCTAACTAATAGTTGAAAGAGACTGAGACAACACTAATAACCACAAAGCAAACAGTCAAATGTGTAATTTAGGTATTTAAACAAGTAAAATGAAATCCCCATTGAAAGACAGAGGGGAAGGAAAAAAAGAAGCTTAAATGCAAGCAATTTTGTCTACTTACTACATTGCACTTTTACTGAACTCTGCCATACGTAACTTTTCTCCCTTGTAGATTTTTTTTGCAGTATGTGCTTCTCCTGTCCATCTCCTTTATGGACACCTAGCTGACAAGCTTCACAGAACCTCTCGCTGGGCATGTCCACACAAGATGTTTACTGCACAGTTGACTAAATAGCTGTGCAATAAACACTGCATGTCTATACATGCACCCCTATTAGGCTGGAGTAAACTAGCAGGAGCTGCTCTGACCTGGCTCAGTGTGCTGCACTCCTGGGCGCACATGCAGACATGGTGCCCAGGAGCAATAAACTCTGGAGGGAGTTTATTCATGCAACTTAATTGCACACGTAGATACACCCACTGACTCTTTTAGAGACATTTTATCCTGTACACATGCTAACAACATTTCAACTGTCTGCACTCTCATTCCTTACAACACATGGATACTCCATAGCACAGGAACTTTCCCAAGGTATAATTATAGACAAAACTTCATTTTGGGATATTTCCTTAAAGATTAAATGCTTCTATAGACAATGTTTAGAAGTCTGTTAAGAGCAGTCACTGCAAGTGTTAAACTATGAAAGCAATGAAAGATGTGGCTTAATTAAGCAAAATTGGGGGAACTTCTGCTGACAAATCCAGTTACAACACTGACACTTGGCAAATAAACCCTGCCACATAGACACATGATATACTGCCAAAATTTTAACAAGGAAAGCCATCATTTTTCCATCGGAGTCAACAATACGGGTGACATTTCCTAGGTAAAGTACTCTCTCTCCCATCAGGATAGTGTGGCTCCCATCTCCACCACACCCCAGTGGCTGAACTAGCTCACAGAATGGTGAACGAAGTGCATGGTCCATCCCTAATATACATGTAGAAGTAGTGAAGAAAGATATTGGAAAGAATTTCCCTTATTATAACTGCAGCAGCTATCACAGATGGCTCAATGGCATGACAGTTGCCTCTATTAGCAGCAGGAGTTTCAGTTCCAAGCCAGAGACAGATGAAATGTTGTATTAAGCAGAGCTAGTCCTGACATCTTTAGATGGATTCCAAAGCAATTGTCCTAACTCTGTCTCTCTCAAATCTATCCTGAAAGGGCCATCCCATCACCATGTGCTGCATTAATTTAAGAATTTTTGGGAGGGTGAATGAGATATTTCCCCCATCCCCATGCACACTTTAACTCACTCATTATACCCAGAGGTGTGTGCATACATGTTCAAAGGGAACATTAGGTCCATTCCAGCCTCCTGGTTCAGACACAAGGAAAAATTCAAATGGTCTTAGGTACTGTCCCATCTAAACTTGAGTGTCAGCCCAATAGGGTAATTCGACATGGGGCCAAGCTTCCCATTGTGCCAGAGAAATTCTAGAAAGACCTAATTCAGATTCAGATTTGGGCACCCAGCACTCTACACGGAGCATGGGGTGTGCCTGGTTTACATTTCAAAGACCATTGGAGGTGTTTTCTTTCCCCTTGCCACACTTGATTCAGTTGCAGTCAGCAAAGTACTCAAACTAGAGCCTTCTCAGATGAGCGGGAAGGGATGTCTGCAGGGTGTTCACAGCTTGCAGACATGATCTTAGAACCTGTTCCCTACTTGGTTACACAGAACCTACATTAGGTAGTCTTCTGGAGATAAGACAAAGCCCATAATTTTTTCTGAGCATTTGGGAAGTTGAATGCAGTAGTGTGGAGCTCTGGCTATTCTATTTACCATGTTGTTATGATATATATTATTGGTCATGTTCAGTAACTTAAATTTTTTTTTAAATCTGACACATTAATAGTTTTAATCCTATGAAGGTCAGATTTTTTATCACATCTTCCCCCTCCCCCATATACCCAGCAGGCAGTGTATCTGTCTTTCTTCTGTACTATCATCTAATAGCTGTAGGGACTCGTCATACATTGTACTCAAACTCTCCACTGTACTCTGTCTTGCACTCTAGCCTATGGTGCAGCAAGGCTCTGAGAGCCATTCTAATTAAAGCGTCATGTCCCTTTGCTGAAAAATGGTGGTGGGGGCACTTTAATTAAAGCTTGTTCAACGAGCTATAGTTAAAGCACCCCCCACACCATTTTTCAATGTGGGGATGCTGATACACGTGACACTGGAGTCTGCTGGAGCACAGTAATTACTACAGCGGACTCAATTAATTGAATAGACTAAAATTAATTGAGTCTGCTCCAATGTGCTAAAATTACAGCGCATCAGAGCAGCCTTGCTGCATGTCTATAGGTGCCCCGTCAGTATTTATCTCATTTTTTGGTGTTCTTCATTTCTAAGAGCACCGAGCCATTTTTGATGGTGTGGAGCAGAGGCTGGTGCACCTCACTGATCATCCTAACTATTCTCAGTGCCTCTCTGGACCCAGGACCTTCATTCAGTTCTCCTTGTAACCTTTTGACTTTTCTGCACGGCTCCTGGTACGCCTGCATGTAACTGCTTGATTATGTACTCTTGCATTGGGCCTTCTACTTTCTAGTGACCAAGAAATGGATGGTCTTCTAATGTCTAGGGCTTCCATGCTGCCTTCTTGCCACTAGTACATCTGAGGCAGCGGATTTCAGGGTTCATTTAACCTTTTCTAGCAGTTCACTCAGCTCTCAGTTTCAAGCTGTGTCCTGCAAGCTCTTGGCTGACCCCCTTTTCAATTTCCTTCTTAACTTGGATCTTTCCATATTGAATATGACTGACCTATACAGCTTACACTTCTCACAAGCACTTCAAGTAAAACTAAAAATTGCAGAAGATAAAGTTGTGATCCAACCAGCTTTCTGTTTTGGGGAAACCCCTCCACTCAAATACTGCACTCATCCATCTTTTATTTATCAGGAACAAGTCAATCATGTTCTTGCCAATGCCGTTCAGACCTTCCCAGATCCATTTCCTACTTGTACCTGGTGGTTACTAAGTTTCTGGTGCTATACCCAAACATACCCATGATATCTGTCTGTGGTTTCATCACTGATCTTGGTCTTCTGATTTCCACACAAATAAGGTTGTGCACAGGGTTTTGACAATGAGGCTTATGGGATTTTATATGGGGACTCTATGACATAGTAATTGACAACTCGATTTCCTAGCAACCTACAGGAGATGTATATGAGCTGCATGTATATGGGGCATTTGTAAGTATGCAGATCAGAGACAGAGGATAGAGAGACTGGTATTCAGTAACCCCACAGAAATTCTGATTTCTTCAGAATCCAAGTAGCACAAAGTTGCCTTTGTCTCCTGTTCTGAGCCTTTCAGGAGTTTCAAAAACCCGATAAAGTCCAAGCTTTACTAAATTGTGAAAAATTAAATACATCTGTATGTGAAGTGGCTGAATACACATTTACTGGATAACCTGCCATGTTCCTCTGTATAATCACCACATAAAAGTACCTAAAGCATCACACTGCAAGAGTTTGGGGGCATACCACATAATTAGCAACCTAGTTCATTTGCAGTTTTGTAGATTTTGTGGAAACCACAAAATCTGGGATTATCCATGAAATCAACAACAAAAATAACAATAAAAATAAAATGCTGGCTCTCCCGTGGGAGCCAGCGGTCCTTGCTGCCAGGAGGGGAAGGTGCTGACTGGTGGGGCACACTAACAAGATGGTACTTACCCCCTTGTCCCTCCTCCCCCTGCCAGGGCCTCTCTGCCAATCAGTGCTCAGGGGCGGGGCAGCATGAAGGACAGCCAGCAATCAAGATCAAGGCTATCCCCTCAGCCCTCCTCCCCCGCCCCAGGCCTCCCTGCCAATCAGCACTGAGGGGCGGATCAGCTACACAATGCCTGCAAAATCGGTTCTGCAACCTGCAGGTAGGCTCCAAAAAACCATTTTCATTGTGATTTAGGTAGATCCCTATACATAATATCCACTCTAAATGCACTATATGCTATCATGAAAGTGTTGATTGTTTTGTTTAAAACATACAGGCCCGATGGCCAACAGTATTTACTATTTGGCATAGTACATGTAATACAGTCCTATATATGCAATTTTTCTATATAGCACAAAAATAGAATTCATCCACAGAATAAAATTAGGACTGATTTTTCAAGGGGGAAGCAGGGAGATATTGAGTTCCCTGAAACTGAAATGCAACGTGAAACTGAAATTAATAATGGCAACTTAAAACATGCCTTTTACCCATTTTTTCTTTCACAGGGGTGGGGATAATTAGCAAATCTTAACCCAAAAATTAAAAAATATATATGTAAAGTTAGTGTATGTGAAAGGTGCCAGACTGATGGGTTCGGAAGTTAGAAGCCAAAACACATGGACAGCATGGGCACTGGGAACAAGAGCTGCCTCAGACTTCGGGAACACTACACTTGAGAACAAGACGCTAGATTATTCTCTATGCTTTTTCAATTTTATATTTATAATTCAATCTGCTGGCATTGCCTGTAAGGATGTCAACTGTGAGGATGGTTTTTCTGACCCAAACATTTTCAAGACTTTTAGAAAACCATGAAAAACGCCGAATAATGTAGTTGAAAATATCCTTGGTTTTCTGTACAAGTTGGGTGCCAATGCAATATATGATGACCCTTCGAAGTTGCAGGTCTTTGCCTTACTACCACCTAGAGCTGCATTTCTAATTCTATCATTGAAGTGCTTAAGATTCCCTCTCACTGTTTACTTAAATGTAGTAGCATATTATCCAGGGGCTATACTTTACTCTCTGCGTTATCTCAGAAATGGAAATTAGTTCCAATTAGTGGCAAGACTTTGGATCTTACAGGTCCTCACAAACTACTGGAAGTTGCCCTGGGATTTCACACTGCACTACATATCCTGCTAATGATGATCTTAGTTTGCATATTTGCTACACGTTGGCATTCACCACAGTGCTAGCCTGCCAGATGTTTAGAAAAGTTAGTAGCAAAAAAACTAACCTGTGCAGCAAAAAACACAAAGCAAGTGCCTGTGTCACTGGTTAACATTAATACGAATGTAGAAAACAAAAAATTTAAAAAACAGGATTTTTTTTTTTTTTTTGTTTCTAACTTTTGATTTTGCTACATCCTAAGTTTGCTGCTTGGTGTCCACCAGCCCCTCCCCAAGCCCTTCCCCTGTTTTCTAAATCACTCACTTCCAGCAATGCCAATGGAAGTTTTATCTGAGGAGGATGGAATTTAAAACTAAGTATAAAATCTCAAGATCTGGTTTGAAATTAATATTTTTCTGGGACTGTGGCAGGAAAACACAGCAGCAATTCTTTCGGAGGGCTTGTCAGTCCCACTTAGGAACAGAAGCTGCATCTGATTACTGAAAGAAAGCTGCCCTTTTTCAAAATGTGAAGACATTAAGGAAAAATTAGATTCTGTTTTTACATAGAATAATGAAAACAGTCTTCACATCTTGCTCTTGCTTGGCTTAGTTCCCATATTACCAGCAAAACAACTGCATAGCAACCCAAAATTTCCCACAATATTTCCTCATGCAGGCATTGTGTGCCCAGAGAAAACACAGCACCTAATATTCTCTCTCTGGTTTGGCTTCTTGTAGGTCAAGGACTCAGTCCACAAATGTTCGAGCTCCAGCTGCAGGGGCAGTAGGTGCTATGCCAAAGAGGACTCTGGACAGGCAATAATGTCCGCAAGGAACCATGCAGTAGCTTTATACAGTCAGGTTATCTGTGTGTGGGCCAGAAGGATTACTTGCTGTTCCCCTCCACCCTATTTCCTCTTACAAAGACAGGAAGCCATTAGCAAAGAGGTACATGTAGCCTTTATATCAAATAACCTGTTGTATGAATGTTATGAGTGATCTCTAGCTTACATTCCCGTAGCCCACAAGGAGCTCACCAGGGCACATAAGTAAGTGTCACTTTTAAAACATGCTATCCTGGATACATGAAACTGCCTTTTCATTTACTGCCTTCAAGGAACATTTACAAGCATACAGTAGATTTACTAATGGCAAAAGGAACATTTACAAGTTTGCTTATCAGAAATCTCAGTTGTGGCAGTATGTCAAAGCTGAATAGTTTAAGCTACTTTCCTCCCAGTTCCCGCATCAGTAAATGAAAGAGTCTCCTTGAACCTTCTGCAATTGTTCTTGAGCAACATGCAGAAAAAATTGTAGTATTTCTGAAATGTGCTCATGTATTCATCTGAACTGCAAGCCCCCTCACTCCTCCAAACCATGCTGCAGAGTGAGAACCGCTCCAAATAAACTTTAACCAGTACAATTAATTAAAAGAAAACTCTTTATCAAACACTCAGAAATAGAGGGCCACTTACTTGCTTTCTTCATAACTTCCTCTGGAGCATTCTCTGTTCAACTGATTGTGACAGGAAATTGTGGTATTATGGGTAAGCTTCAAGACTAGCACAAACCACCTAGTGCAATCTGCAAAGGCAGTCAGTATTGAGTTAAGCCATGATCTGACTGTCCTATATATGCAAATTATAAGCTGACACAATGTAAAAGAAGTTGCATTTACTAATGAACCCTATGAAACATTTGTGGAAAATACTGCCCCCCTATTCAGAATAATGAAGGTCATATTTGCAAAGCTCTGATAATAGATTAAAAGCATCATAGATGTCTTATCAACATCTACTTTGGCTGGGAACTTCCATATATGTGCTAGGTGTCTTTAATTCTTTTAAAAGCAATGCTGGCTTTTTACTGTTTGCTGTTTATATGAGGACAGAATTATTGGAACAAGGAGCTAGGATCTCAAGTTGCAGCAGGGGAAGTTTTTATGAAATATTAGGAAAAATGTTCTCACAACAAGGATGGTAAAGCACTGGTACAGTGGAATTTCCATCCTTGGAGGTTTTTAAGACCCGGCTAGACAGTCTTGGCTGAGATAATCTAGTTTGGGATGATCCTGGTACGATCAAGGGGTTGGACTAGATGATCTCATGAGGTTCCTCCCAACTCTGTCATTTCTATGATTTCTATGATCATTGTTTTAGAGCCTTCCTGTGCCATATAGTCAAGTATAAAGAGACTGTTGTATGTTCTCCCAAAATTGCTGTTTACACCTACTTGAGACAGGCCTTAGAACAGGTCTAATGCTAACTCCACCAGTTCTATGCTATTCCAACAGTGTAGGGGCTTTTGGGAATGGAGAACGGCAAATTGGGGGAAGAAGGAGGTAGACTGAATGAAAGCAGGGATTAACTGGGCCAGATTGCACCTCAAATGATTCTGTGCCCCTGCAATGACCCACTGCCACAAGCGAGCAAATTAGGGCACATGATCCCATTGAAGGGCTCTAATGAAGTCAGAAATTACTAAAAAGGACCCTACAGGACCCGCATTTACAGGACCCTGTGTTTCATTTTAGGCCACACTGAAATAGAAAATGAAAAAGGAAGTGACTGTAGTAGGAGATGATGCTAATGAGCAGAGCTCTAGCTTCTTTTATTGGCTCCACGTCCAGCTGTCATTAACAGGTGTCTGGATATGTCTTCTTGTGAGCTGGCCCACTGGCTGCATGCAGAGAAAAAAGTTCTGCCAGACCAGGCCAGCGACCCAAAGAAAGTGGCTGGTATTGGGATAGAAGTATATGATTAATGGAGGTTGTCACTTCTTAGCTTAAGTAAAACCCCAGTCCCCAGAGAAGTCAAGTGTTTCTCAGAAACTGGACTAAAGAAGAAAAAAAAAACCCTTTTCTCTCGATGGAGTCCTACACTTTGTTTCCTTCCTATGTCCCTTTTCTTCTTCTCGTCTTGAGTTGCTCTTTTACCTCCTCTCTTTCTCACTTCTCTTTTTCTTCTCTGCCCTGTTTAAGTGGAAGGTGCTCATCTAGCTTGCTAAAAAAAAATTAACCTAGTGCATCTTGGTTGCTTCTCTTTCTTTTCATTCACACTTTTACACAGTATTTTAGGACTTCATACCTTCTCCCTGTTCTCTCACACCTTCTCCATGTTAGCTCCAGTTCACTTTCTGATTTTGTATTTAGCTTGTTTCTTCCTACATATTCCTCAAATCTTCTCTTCATGCTGTCTTTCTTGGTCCCTGGCCTGGCTCCTGATCAACAAGTTTCAATCAGTCTTACTGTATGCACTGTAGCTCAACTGAACCAGCAGGTGGATAGAGGAGCAGAAGACCCACCTGCTAGGTGCTAGATCCACCAAAGGACTTGGACATGGCAGCAGGTAAATTTTAGGCCCCTCAAGGCTTAGTAGAATCCACAATTGCAAAGTTAGTGCTTCAACTCCTGTATACAATGCATGGAGAGATTTAGGCATTTGAGAATGGGAGCCACAAAAGCCAGCATACAAAGCAGGGAGATCCCTAAGACAGGTAATAGGTCATTCTGAGCAGGGGGTGCTTTAAGCCCAGCCCTCCTCAGGGCCAAGGCCCAGATCCTGACAGGTATTTTAGCATTAAATTCCATAAAAAATCAATGGGAGTTAGGTGCCTCTGAAAATCGGGCCATTAGGCACCTACTTCTGGGCTATAGACAAACACCTCCATTCACTCAGGATTCACAACTCAAAACTCCCTCTTTGTTAGGCACAATAAACCAGATCTTCCTCACAACATGCCATCATTGTTACTGGCAGCAACCCCTTTCACTCAGGAGCCAGTGCTTAGAGTCTCCACTTACTGGAGACATGGGAAACCCAGGTTACGTTTTCTCATCTGCTTGAGGGAAGTTGAACCCACATTTCCAACAACATTACTTTCTAGCCCCAGGTTAAAGGATCTTCTGGACCTGGGTTCTCAATCCTGCCTGCTGAAAGTGCTCCACTTTGCATAAAATAGAAAAGATGGTAATTTGCCAGTTTGGAGGTGGAAATACCTAAATTTGACCTCAAAAAGGTATGCACTGCCAGTTGCTCCAGTTTCATAGATTTCATAGACATTAGGGCTGGAAGGGACCTTGAAGTTCATCAAGTCCAGCCCCCTACCCCAGGAGCAGGAAGTCAGGTAGGTTCAAAGGTTCCCAGCAAGAAGCATCCAGTTCTTCAGTTTGCCCCTCCAAATACTTCCACTTAATCTTTTCAGTTCTGATTCACAGAATCATAGACAATTATGGCTGGAAGGGACCTCAGGAGGTCATCTAATCCAACCCCCTGCTCAAAGCAGGACCTACCCAAACTAGATCATCCCAGCTAAGGCTTTGTCAAGCTGGGTCTTAAAAACCTCCAAGGATGGAGCTTCCATCTCTGTGGGTAACCTGTTTCAGTGCTTTGCTATCCTCCTACAGAGAAATATTTTCCTAATATCTAACCTAAACTTCCCTTGCTGCAACTTGAGACTGTTGCTCCAGTGTTTTTAACTCTGCCCGCACAAGTCTACCTAGCAGGGGATCTAGGATGCTGAAAAGGGGACTGTGGGAGCACTAGAGAGCTCACTGTGCATGCATCTGATGGCCAAGCCTAGAGCTCTTGGCAATGAAGCGGGGAGGGGATGCAACTGCACCACCACACCCTTTTTAGAGTCCTCCCTGAGTCCACTCTTGCAGAAGTCACTCCCATTTAACTGCAAGTTACATTTCACTTTGCTACATCCACAGCTCCCACCTTTCACAGTTTTATTCCCTACTCCCAACCCCGAATGGCAGAACTCATTCAAGCATTCATTTATTTAAAGCCTCTTTATCTAGAGTGTGGCTCTGTTCAGAAAGTCAGTTGTCTAAAGATTGCACCTTTTGTTTAACACATTTGCTCTCTGTGGATTTGCAGAGTGATCTTTGCTGGCTTCATTGATAAACTTAATTTACCTATATCAACTTTTCCTATTTTTAGTCTCATTAAGCCAGCAAGGACAGCATAGCTGAAAGAAAGGGAACCACATGTTTTATTCCTTTTTGTCCATCCCAAAAAGTTTCTAAGTTCTAATAATTACCCCTGTTGAAACCCACTGTAAGCAATGACATTGCAGAGGTGTCACTGTAGATATAACTTAGCCTGCCAAACCTTTAGTACTGGTGTGACTTTGAAAGGACCTTGAGCCCTTTATGAATTTGCAAGGCCAGCAGCTCAATATATTTTCTTTTTCTGCTTCCTAACCAATCAGACTGCTTTAGTATGAAGTGGAAGACAACCCCAGAACCCTGTAATATAAAATAACCCTTTTTTCCTTAGATTCAAAGACCATTGAGGAACTGGCTCTCATTCAAATAGTTTAAAAAAATATTATTTGCATGGAAAAGACTTTGCCTCCTGATGTCATCCCAGCTGGAAGTGATCAGGGGCTAGGCTGAGTCACCCCCACCCCCCACCCCAGGGCTACAGGAAAAGGGTCCTGCCTGCATAGGCCTTTAAGCCCAGACCAGACAGCAGCAAACTTCTGGGTAATGGACTGCTACCTTATGCTCCTGACCCACTTGGGACCACTCACCAATGCTCTGCTACACTGACTTTGGCTTGGCAACCCTGACTCTGGTCCTGGCCTTGGGTTCTTGACTCCAGTTTCCCTGATCCTGGCTTCTGGGCCCTGACCAGCCTAACTGCTCTTACATGTAGCCAAAGCTTCTCCAGCTGCCAAAGGAGAAAGAGGGGCATATTTTTTTAATCAAGGCTGTCTAACTGGCAGCCCAAGGCCTATGAGGGATTAATGTGTGGCTCCTGGGTTCTCACCAGGCTGCCACTCTCTGCTATTGCTCTTGCTGCAATAGCATTTGTAGTCTCCAGGCTCTACCCTCTCTCCTCCAGCTGCCACTTCCTGCCTTTGCCCTAGGGAGTAGGCCAGTGTAGCAGTGCAGGAACCAGAGGGTGAGTCCAGGGCTGTGGGGGGATTGGGGCTTTGTGAAAGGGGGACTGTGCCTGTTCAGTGCAGCAGAGGCACATGTTGCACAGGCAACATGTACCTGCATGGGCACATGTTGCAATGAGTTGTGGGATTGTATTTATGCATCCATGCAGCACAGGGGTGGGGGCAGATAGTTGTTCAGAGAGAGGGGGCTTGTATAGTGTTACAGTGGGGGGTGGGGAGTGATTAGTATAGTGTGTGGCCCTGCAGGCAAGGCCCCTGCAACATTTGGTCCCTAGGGGCTTGGAAGTTGGGTAGCCCTGTTGTAAGCAATCACTTATTAGTTGAAGCACTTGCCCAGGAAGTGGGAGACTTGGTTTCTAGGCCCTCCTCAGGCTGATTGAGTTTGAAACCCACATCTCCCATGTCCTGCAACAGTACCCTGCCTGTCATGCTAGAAGCCAGCCAAGAGCACAGGGGTCATCAGGCCAAAGAGGAAGAGTGACACTGGCACCCTTCCCTGGGGGATTCCTTGCTGTGGCCCCTGCTCCAAGGATTGTGTATGCATTTAGTGCTAAACATTGGATAAAACAAAAACACTGCCGGGAGCACAACCTGGAACTTTGAACTCCAATCTTCCCAGGTGAGCATCCCTCACCCCAGCCTGGCCTCTAGCTCTGTGGTTAGGACGCTCTCCTGAGAGATGGGAGAAATAAATTTGAACCATCTTAGGCAGAAGGGGGAAGAGTCAGATGTTACGCTTCGTCAGCAAGTGATATAACTGTGAGACTATTATGGAAACAGTGTGTACCACTGCTTTCACCTCCTCTTGCATCTGAAATAGAAAAAGCAATCCAGATGGTGGAAGTGCTCAAGTTCAAAACCATGAATCCTGACCTAGTATAAGAACTTGCGCTCAAGTCTAAGGCTGTTTTAGTCAGGGACACAGGATTTCAGACACCTCTCTCATCAGTGTTTGCTATTGGCCGGTTTAGGCTCCTCCTTCCCTCCCCCAACCTGGAGCTGGCTCTTATGTGTCCTGTTCCTAAATATCTGATTCACCCCATTCACTATATCAGAAATTCATGCCATACTCTTCTCTGCTTAGCATCAAACGGCTGACCCCAAACAAACCCTGAACACATTTCCACTCCACACCCCGCCAAATCCAGCAATTAGGCAGAGCAAAGGTGTGTATCCTTGCACCCTCCCCCATGCCCTGCAGCCAGAAGCTTTTGTGGATTGGAGTCTTAACCTAAATCTTTACAGGATCAAGAGCATTAGGCATTAGAATGAATCACCAGGATCTTCCTTTGATAATTTTTTTTCCAAGCCAAACCTGCTCTCACTGAGGTTAATAGGAGTTTTGCCAGCAACCTTAATTGGATCAGTCAAGTCCCTGAAGTGTAAGCTACCAGACAGCTTTACCCATTATAAACGCTCCTGTTTATCAAAAAGTTCATTGCTTGGGTTTGGATTCCAGACAAAGATCTGCCCAGCCTCAGCTGTCCACATAAGGGATGCATCTTTCTCAAACTACTGGCCTCTTCACCGAATCAGTCATGTTTCTGAACAGAACCAGACCTTGGAGCCCAGTATGAAACCCCCTCATATAGCTGGACACTTCAAGATCAGCCAAGCAGGTCTGTGCATACACACCATCCCCAGTGACTGTCTTGGAGCACTAGAGACTGATGAACTCATTGTGCAGTTCCTTCTAAGACCGACGGGAGCATACAGCTGCTGGAACCAGGCTTCCAGTCATTGCTGGAGCAAAGGCAGCTGCTGAGACAGAAAGCTACAATCCTTGGGAGTGGGAATCTCCAGCTTCAGCCACTTTATAAAGACTTTTTTATTTAAAAAAAAAAATGGTGTGGAATTTACAGACCCCATGATTCTGCTGTCTCCCATTGACTCCTGGCAGCATGTGGAGCTGGAAAGTTGGAAGTGGAGGGTGCACTGATATACTTTGGCCTGTTCTAATTCTAGTCTCCCTCAAGGCATCCTTAGGAAGCTTCTGGGATGCCCCAAAGACTGGACACACCAGTCGCTAGGTCAGATGGACCCAAAGTGTCTACTTTACTCCTATAATAGGCTAAAGCTCCAAGAAGGAACAAGAGTCAGAGTTAGGCCAAAACTCTGCCTCTTGTATCATGCCACTGCATCTTTGGGCTTGTGTGATTTCACCCTTTTTCTGCTTCTCAGGGGATGCATGACAGTTTGGTGTTAGTATCCTATTAAGGTGGGATTGGTGGGTCTGCATTTTCTTCTTTCCAACGGGAATTTCTACCAGCTCCTCCAAAGAGGCTGCTCCCCTGCCCCCCGCACAGATTGCCACACTGATTGCCCAATATTTCTTCACCACCTGTTATTTGCTGCGTTCAACATGTCCCATTCTGACCCATTCTACCACCACTACAGCTGGTGTCTCCTTGTCCAGATAGTGACACTAGTACAGGCCTAGATTTCATAGATTTCATAGACATAGATTTCATAGACATTAGGGCTGGAAGGGACCTCGGAAGATCATCGAGTCCAGCCCCCTGCCCAAAGGGCAGGAAGTCAGATGGGGTCATAGGATCCCAGCAAGATAAGCATCCAGTTTGCTCTTGAAGGTGTTCAATGAAGGCGCTTGAACCACCTCCG
>NW_005842810.1:353431-360198 GCF_000455745.1 Alligator sinensis | reverse complement strand
AAGGGGAGGTCCCCATCCTCCCAGGCCCCAGAGCCTGAAAAAGGGACATGCAGCCCCCACAGCCGAGAGCCAGGGGCTCCGTCTGCGTGGAGGCTGGAACCAAGGGCTCCGCCTGGATGGCTGTCTCCAAGGTGCCAGAGAGGGGGCCGCGGAGCCCAAGGGGACCCTCGGGGTGCGGTGCGTGCCCATCCGTGGCATGCCTCTGGTAGGCTGGCCACGGCTGGGACTGTCTACCCTGGGGGGTGCACAGGTAGGGTCCGGGGCCCTCCCGCGCAAGCTCCACGCTAACTCACACGCCGGCAGAGAAGCGCACCTGTTTGCGCAGCCTGTTCGCGTGGCTCCCTGGGGGGCTGGGCCAAGTAGGGGCCTGGGCGGGGCTTGACCATGCTCAAAAAGGCCTTTGGCTTTTGTGCCATCTAACTTCTTGGCCAAAATCAGTAGCCCATCGACAATGCAACTCAGGATGAACCGTCCACTAGGAGGTTGAAGAGTGTGTTTATCACCAGTCTTCTCATTCTGGTACAGGATATCACACTTCAGTGTCATGAACCTCTATAGTTGCTTGTGGCAAGCTATTGGATATGCCTCAATATGAGGGATCACAAACCCATCTTCAGGGGACCCCCAGAACCTCAAGTGTCTCCACATCGTGCTTTCATTTGCCCCAAGCAAGGAACAGACTGAGGTTGCCCTGGGATGGCTCCTTACCACAGCAGGTCTCAGCTCTACTGCCCTTATATCAGACCCTGAAGCTGCGGTGAGGGATTCTCTGCCAGCTCCAACTGACCACCCTATTTTTGGGTTGAAATTAAATTATAGGTCCCCCTTTCCATGGAAAGGGCAGCCTGGACTGTCCCTCCCTTAGAAATTTCCCTTTCCACAGGCAATCCATGAGGAGACAAACAACACAGAAGAAAAGAGTTGGGCAACCAAAACAGACCATACATTTGGAGACAGAACAGCAAAACAACCACTGATTCTTATCTTCTCGTCTGTCACCCCAAGCCTCCCATGAGCGTCCTTGCCAGGGTTCTTGGAGACCAGCCTCCCACTGACTCCACCAGTCCTGGCAACTGGCGTCATTGAACCCCCAAAGCCCGAAATTCCAAGACACTGATTCTATCCTTGCTAGTCAGTCCCCTGCCTGAACAACAAGCATACTTATAAAGAGATACATAGGCAATAGAATACAATCTGTAGAGTAATAACAGTAACATAGATACATGCAGTACAAAGGTTCTCTAATGAGATCACATATGCCAAATCAGTAAAGTAAAGCAAAGGAAAACTTTCATGACACTGCAACCCCCCACCAAAACATAGTGGAGTTCATGACACCAGGGTTTTGGACTCACCCTGCAACTTCCCCACCAGCTCCTCACTCTGGGTGCTAATACCTGATCCGTGGAGAAGACCCAGGGGCTGTGGTTCAGGGCAGGTCCAGGCTGGGAGCCTCAGCCCTAGCTGCACCATTTTCCCAGAGCTAATTCTCTTGTTATCATTTATCACCATTCTTCTGCAACAACCTTTTAATAAAGAATACTAGATCTACTGCACATCATTTGATAATAGTCCCTTAAAGCTGAATAGGGAGTGATGAATGCCAACTGGTGATCACACTTAGTATTTAAAAGAAAGATTGGAATTCTGTCCATGACAACCTGCCTCCCTTACCCACTAAAATGAGTGTACAAATTGACAATTAATCATTCCTGATTCTTAAAGATACACTTTGCATTTCAAAAAACTGTCAGTGCAAATCAGAGTGAATGCAATCAGGTGTAAGTTTAAATTACACATTAAAATGTGCATTTCCATTAAGGATTTAACAGTCGCTCTGTGTTTATTAAATCACAAATTGCTATTAGAAATAATAGTCTGTACTAACTATCACACAAATTGACCTATATTTATGTGAACAGCACAGAGTATACAATAGTGAAGATGAAGCTATTAACTAAGAAATTAACTTTACTGGAAATGAAAGTGGCCTTTATTTGCCAACAGTTTTTTCATTTCTAAATGGGAAAGAGGAACTGAGGGGAGAATGATAGATATCCAAATAACGTGAAAGGTCTGGAAAAAGTGAATAAGGAGCTGTGTCTCATAATTTTACCACGCACCTCCAGTTCTTATATTTTCAGGGAGCATGTTCAAAATAAAGTACTTATTGAAACAGCTCAACAGTAACTTGTAAAACTCTGCCACAGGATGTGGTGGAGGCCAATAGTACAAATTGGTTCATAAAAGTAAGAAAAAATTTATGAAGGACAAGGCCGTCAGGTGAAGAAATCAGGGATGTAATCCCAAACTCAGGACACCCCCAAACCTATGAGTGTTGGTGTCTAGGACAGTACGTCACGGAATTGATTGCTCTACATGTGCCCTGTTCCTTACACATTTCCTCTAAGGCATTCCCTATTTGCTGTCCTTGGAGACAGGTACTGGACTAGAATTACCTGAATTAGACTGAACTAGCATGGCATGTTTGTTAATCATTTCAGAAAGGCATAAATGACATATGCTTAGGTTTGAGTTTGTGAGTAATCCCCATCCCTGTTCATCAAAGCATTTACAAAAGTGAGGGCCAGATCCTTGGAGGCATGTAGGTAATTATCTCTCTCTTTAGGGTATTTGTAGATGACACTTTTAAGCAGGTTTAAAGCAGGTTAAATGCCTTTTGTGCTTCTTTAATGGCATCACTGTTTGCACATTCGGCGGCATATTGCGCTTTAATTCCAGCCGCTGTAGTACATTTGGCAGTGTAATGCACCTTAAATGACTTTGGGGAGCTGCAATGTAAAACACCTCTGAGGAGTTTTAGTTTCCTACCCTATAGCCATAGAGGGAAGCACCGGGCTTTGTACGGCTCAGGGGCTTTGCAGGCAGACCATGCAGGCAGCTCAGTAGCAGCCTGGGAAGGCAGTCTCCACAGAAGGGGGAAAAAAAAAGCAGCAAGCTTGATCTTTTTTTTTTCCCCCCAGAGCCTGCCTGCCTGCATCAGCTATGTGGGGTCCCTCTGTGGCTGCAGTGCCCCCCAGGACTGCCTGCGGGTGGGTGCCACCGGAGGGGGTGGGGAGGACCGCCACTGCCATGGAGAGAAACACCACACCCCTCTCCCCCCACTTTGCAGCTCAGGGGCCGCTTTGCCAACCAGCAGCTCGCTGTCCTCCACCCCCACTGCTGGAGAAGCAGGTAAGGATCAGGCTCCGACACGGGTGTACACAACACAGGGGTTTACTTCACCCTAAATTGAAGCAATGGTTTTAAAAAACCACCACTTCAATTTAGGGAGAATTAAATCCCTGTGTTGTGTACAAACCCCTTTAGACATGAGTTAGGTTCTCAGAAACCCTGCTCAGCTGCCACTTGAGCCTGTAAGCACTTACAGGATACTGCAATATCATGTAAGATTTCTGAGCTATCTTTAAATGAGCTAGCTTGGGTACCAGAGGTGCTTTGGCTAGGGACAGACAGTACTTGTGAAATCTTTCATTCTTCAGTAAATTCTCTGACCTTATTCCACTGACAGCCCATATTGCTACAGCTCACATAACAACAAATGTTGTCACGAATATGAATATAATTATCCAAATCTTTCTTTTTTTAAATCTCACTATTTGACTGCCACCTCCTTCTCCAGTGGACTCCTCATGGGGACAGGCTATGCATAAAGGTTCTCCTTTTATGTGAGGCAAATTTTCCTGACATGGTGCTAGGTGTCGTTTATTGTTAGTGAGATAATAAAAGGTGCAGGCACACTGTGATAGGCAATGATTTCCATGGCATAACTGTAAATAGATAAAGGAGTAATCATTCAAGCTTGCTCCATTTGGGGAGCAAAACTGTAAGGAGAGCCATACCAGCTGCTCTCAGTGAGCACAGTATAAGAAGCAATTCACTCAGAAAGATGTATTAGTTCCTGTAAACTCTAATATAAACCCCAGAACAAACTCTTTGTCATACATTTTTTGTAGCCAATGCAAAAAGAGCGAGATTAGGTTCATGTAATTAAACTGTCAATCAGACTTCCAACTACTGTATTTTGTACCATTTGTAGCCTATTGATCAAATAAGTGGGAATGCCAATAAACAGAGCATTACAATAATTGAGTGTTTAATTTAAAGTGTTATTCCCAAACTTCTATTTATGGTGGGCAATAAAGTTCTCTGTTGGAAGCAAAATCAATTGCTGAGCAATGAGGCCTGAGAGAGTACAAAACAGAAAGGTTAGGATATGAAAACAATAAACACAGTGTATTGACTGTCAACCCAGACTCACTCACACACTGCCTGATGTTTGACAATGACAGTAGCCAAAATAGGACTTTTGAATAGGAAGGAAACTACAATATTTTTTGCATCTCTAGTATTGATGGACATTTTGTCTTGTTAACTGTAAGCACATTAACACTATGCATTCCAAATGCATACTCACGCATAGAATGCATATTAGGTGCCGGAAATAAAAAAAACTGGATTACAAATGAATTCTTAGACACTCCACAATGCTCACACCTTCATTTCTCATTGAATCTAGCGTTCAAATAAAGGCTGTGATCTGCAAAGGCATCCCCTCAAATACGTGGTCTCCCACTGTAGCCATTGCAACCATGTGCAGCAGACTCCAGAATATAAACTAGCAAATCCCAACACACTAGTAAGTCACATGCGAAGAACCTGGAAGCTTCAACCCAGGAGATATTTCTCCATGTCACAGAATCCTTCCAATTTAGCAATAGCTAAAAAACAGCCACCCTGCTCAAAAAGATGCGAGACTGAAGTAGCAGGAATACTGCTGGGCAGGATCAAAACATGAGTGGTGCCATCTTCAGTGAAACTCCCCATTTGTCACTCAAGTTTGTAGCTAGGAGTGAATCATGGCAAACAAATTGCATTATGCTGATTGAAGAACTTCTGTTAATTACATATTGTCACAAACTGGGAGTTCATAAGGTGTCATGGATGTTTTCTTGAATGTCTTTTACTGTTATGACATATGTAATCTCTACATATAGGTAATAGTGAGCTGTATGTAACCTTATCACCTTTATGCATCTATGTATTATAGTATTTGTTATCAAATGTATTTCTTTTATGTTATAATAAATCCAGGATTGTACAATAAGATCACAGCTTTCAAGTGACAATGAGTTTCTTTAGCAGCTAAGAGGGACTTAAAGCCTAAATGGCTCCCTTTCCTTTTTTTGTGCCTTTGTGACAATGTATTTAGCAGAATTTGCAGATTTCATTGGAATCTGATAGGCCATGCCATGAGCACTTCTGCTATGGCCTTGAACTTGTGGCTGAAGATTCAAGTGCTTAGAACAAGGGTTTATTGACTTATCACCCTTATATCTGTACCGTAATGGTCATGAACTCAGCCCTTACAGTCAGTGGTAGATTTACATTTTAAAAGGAAGGGGCCACACCTTGGGGTGGGGGGGCAGGAATTTATATGCATAATATTGCCCTCCTTACTTCACCAAGAATCCAAGAGGTGATGTATGTAAATAGCCAGGAAAACAGCTGTACTTAAGCCTGCCTCCAGAGGTTGTTTTTTTCTTTAGTCTCCCTATGTATACGGGAGGCTGTAGTCTCTCAGCATGAATAAAAAGTAGGCAGTGTAAAACAAGTTAATGGGAGAAATTGCAGGAAGGACTGATGATGAGGTCAGAGGGAAAAGCTGCCAGGTACTGCATCTTTGGACTGGAGGTGCAAGGCAAGAACAGGTTATTTTTCTGATATCTTTTTTGTTTATGTATTTTCATATCTTCATCTGTATTTTAGTATATGGTTATTGGTTTCTTTTTGATTTATTGTGATTACAAGCAAACACAGTTGCAGGAGGATTCTCTGACTAGTGAACATACAATTTATCCAGGGATCCCGCTTTTGTTTACAAGTTGAGTGAGTTTTGCTGCTCATGAAAAATGGGAACAAAATTCATAGCAGAGTTTATGAACAGCTTCTCTGAGATATTTAAACATTATGCTAAATAAAACATTTAGATTAAGATCAAAAGCTTTGTTGACAGTGTTTCTCATTAGTTAATCCTACTGTTTTAGCAAACCTGTAATGCTGTGAACGGGACAAATTTACCAGTCAAAGTATCCTCCTGCACGCTCTATAGCAGGGGTGGGCAAAATATGGCCCATGGGCCAGATGTGGCCTTCCACAACTTTCTATCCAGCCTGTGGCCCCCCTAAACATTTTAGAAAATTAATTTTTATTTGTCCCTGACTGCCTGTCAAAGATGACAGATGCCAGAGCAGCAGGACCCAGGGGGAGCCAGTGGCAGGACCCAGCAGCTGAGCAGCAAGGCCTGCCCCACTCCACCCCACCCCCAGCCCTCCACTTGTCCTCCCATCCCCAGCCCCCAACCAGAAGGCTCTGCAGCTTCTGGCCTGGCAACCCTCGCCCTCGCCCTCCTGTTCCCTTCCCTCCCTCTGTCCAAGTGGAAAGGCAGATAAGATCAGATGTGGGGGGGAGGGGGTAAACCACTGTGAACTGTGTGGTGCTTTCTGTCCTGGGCTGGAACCAGAGTGGGAAGCAGCAGTGGCTCAGAGAGTGGTGTGGGGGCTGCAAAAAGCAGTGGTGGTGGGGGGAGCTGTGGGAGCAGCAGCAGCACAGTGAGAAGTGGGGGGAGGATCAAGGACTGCAGAAAATGGCAGCAGTGTGGGGAGCAGTGAGGGTTGAGGGGAACAGCAGGGGGAGAGGCGGGGGGGGCTGCGGAAAGGCGCCGGGGCGTAGGGTGGGGGCCGGGG
>NW_005842810.1:350519-353330 GCF_000455745.1 Alligator sinensis | reverse complement strand
GGAACACAGAGCTTGTGCTGGTACCCTGGGTCCAGCAGGGACCCAGGGTAGGTTGGCAGGAGTGCAGAGCCTAGGCACAGGGTCTGTCTGGCTGCATCAAATGAGGCTCACACGCAGTGTAGGAGAGCATTACGAGATGGAGCCGGTAGCCCAGCTTCGTCTCTCTCTTTCTCTCCCACCCCACCCACCATAACGCACCCCCCACACACACACCCCACCTCCTGTCTGAAGGGACAAGCTGTCTTGAAGTTCCCCAGCAGTTGGAAGTAAACAGTGCTCTCTCTATTCCTGTGAGCATACGCAGTGGCTTCAGTGAAAGCCCTCTGAAGGCATAAGTGAATGTCAAACATAGGCCGTTGGGTTGCCTGAGCAAAGGTAGGATTTATCCCTCTTAAAACTGCTGCTGGGTCTGGCACAGCCTGCAACCCTGCCACTTGTGGTATTATTCACATGCTGGCCCCACATGCTTCTGCAATGGAGCCTCATGGGTGGAGCCTGGCAGCTGCAAAATAGATACAGCAAACTTTAGATTGATTTTTTCCTCCTTTTAACAGGCACATTTGGCTCCCAGCTTATCTTCTTGGCTGCTTCCTTGTCTGGCTGCAGCCTTTTGTGCTCTGGGAGATGTGGTTTATAGTATCTGAGCTTCCTTGATTTCTTTCATTCCTTTTCTATTTTCATTAATAATGCATATGATTACGACTACTCTGTCCTTCACACAGCAGAAGTCCTTACGCACACCCCATGTACCCAAATCCCATGAAAACGCCCTCAAATATGCTCACAGTTGCCACTAGCTCAATGAGATGTTCATATGTAAATAAGAGGTATTTGGGATCATAACACCTATACAAAGTGGTTATATAGTACAAATTCTCTCTACTACTTCCCTATTCTCAAATACCCAGGATATACAGTATTTACAGCAGAACCTTTTAAAAAAAATACAGTGAGAACATAAATCACCATAACCTCCGGCAAGAATGTTCTTGTATTGTTTTGTTGCATCTATCATTTAATATTTTTTATAACCTAGTGTTAGAATGCTTGAAGCAACATATTATTCTAAAAGAATGAGATTAGCATTGACAGCATTGTTTGTCATATCAATATTTGTACCACCACATGGCGTCAAATCAATACCAAAGTGTTGTTTAGTTATTGTGTTATCAGAATAGTCAGAAACATTATTCTATAGAATTGATACATTCTTGTGATATTTTATCATAAGCGCATTCCTAAATAGGGGATAGTACAGATTTACTCAAACCATAAGAATAACTGCAGACAAGTATGGTAAATCTCTCAGGCAATGAATCATTCCATGAAGTGGCAGTAGGGTCTGCAAGCAGACACGGGACTGGAAAAAAAAAAACAAAAACAAACCAACCAGCAGACCTGGGTCTTATTGCCAAGATTTTTATCATTAGCTTGTTATATGATTCTAGGCAGGTCATTTTCCTTTTACCTTTTCCTTTCCAACCGTTCAAATGTTTGGAATATATATGAGCTGCATATCACAAGGACTGTCTCTTCTAAAACTGTTGTGTCAAGGCTGACTGTAGTTTTACTAAGAGTTTAGGATTATTGATTTGTACAGGGTGGTTTGGATAGGGGTGATCCTGCCTCAGGCAGGGTTTTGGACTAAATGACTGGTGAAGGTCCTTTCCAGCCCTTCTGCTCCATGATTTTATGATTCTCTATGAATCAAAAGCCTAATGAATCTCAACTGATTTTCTAAATATTCAGGATGATCTTTATGATCCAGTATTGACCTGGGTTCCAACCAAACAGGAATGTATAGGAAAGTTTAAAGATATTTTTTTAACTCCACATTGGTAAAATGATAATGAAGAGGAAAATTTTGCCCGACTAAACTATTCATGTAAAAAAACAATTCATAGAAATCATGCACTGAGCACCTGTTTCATTCTTAGAACATATTTGTAAGTAATAACAGCTTTTCTTTAAATGGTCTCTATTTTCCCTCAATTCTCTCAATTCTGATTTTCCTAAAGTTTTGCTAGAATTCCCTCACTTTTAAGGGAATGGAGTAAAGGCCTTGTGACAGGATCTTATTCATAGATTTCACAGACATTAGGTCTGGAAGGGGCCTCGGAAGATCATTGAGTCCAGCCCCCTGCCCCAGGGGCAGGAAGTCAGCAGGGGTCATAGGATCCCAGCAAGATAAACATCCAGTTTCTCTTGAAGGTGATCAAAGTAGGTGCTTGAACCACCTCTGGCGGCAGTCTATTCGAAACCTTGGGGGCTTGGACAATAAAGAAGTTCTTCCTTATGTCCAACCTGAAATGGTCATGGAGTTTGTGATCGTTCGACCTTGTCATCCCTTGGGGCGCTCTGGTAAACAAACGTTCCCCCAGATCCTGGTGAACACCCCTGATAAACTTATAGGTGGCCATCAGATCACCCCTGAGCCTGTGCTTTTGCAGGCTGAAGTGTCCCATAGTTCTCAGCCTCTCATCGTAAGGTCTATTTTCCTGACCTCTGATCATGCGCGTGGCTCTCTTCTGGACTCTCTCAAGCTTCTCCACATCCTTTTTGAATTGTGGAGTACTCCAGCTGCGGCCTCATCAAGGCCAAGTACAACAGGAGAATGACATCCTGGGATTTGCTTGAGAAGCATCTATGGATGCAAGCCAGGGATTTGCTTGCTTTACTAGCCACAGCATCACATTGAAGGCTCATGTTTATCTTGTGGTCAATCAAGGCCCCCAAGTCCCTTTCGTGAGAAGTGCTAGCCAGTGTAGCACTGCCGAGCCTATAAGCATGCTGCGGGTTTTTCCTCACAAG
>NW_005842810.1:340663-350088 GCF_000455745.1 Alligator sinensis | reverse complement strand
AAGATTGGTCAAGCAAGACCTACCTGCAACAAACCCATGCTGGCTAGTCCTCAGGATTTTGCCCTCGGCCAGTCTGTTCAGAAAGGTCTCTTTGATAATCTTTTCTAGGACCTTCCCTGGGATAGAGGTCAGGCTGATGGGCATGTAGTTTGCTGGATCCACTTTCCTCCCCTTCTTGAAGATAGGCACCACATTGGCCTTCTTCCAATCTTTGGGCACTTCACCAGAGCGCCAGGAGTTCTTGAAGATCTGTGCCGGGGGCTGAGGTATGATGCTCACCAACTTCTTGTGTACCCTGGGGTATAAGCTGTCAGGGACAGCTGACTTGAAGGTGTCCAGCCTCTCAAGGTGTTCCTTCACAAGGTCAGCATTGATGGAGGGTAAGGAATCTCCCTCACCCAGGCCTTCCTGTCCCATAATGGGCAGGGGCGTCCCTTGGGACTGGTGAAAGACCGACGCAAAGTACCCATTTAGCAAGTTGGCTTTTTCATGGGCATCAGTCGTCAGATGTCCCATCTGGTTTAGAAGGGGTTCGGTGTTGCCTTTGCTTTTCCTCCAGCTCCCCACATATCTAAAAAAAGGACTTTTTATTGTCCTTGATACTTGTAGCCAGTTGGAGTTCCATCGCAGCCTTGGCTTTCCTGGTTTGGTCTCTACAGGTCCGGACCAGTGTGGAATAATCCTCCTTGGAGGTGGATCCCGTCCTCCATCCTTTGTAGGCCTTTCTTTTTGGCCGCAGGTTCCCTGGAGAGCCAAGGGGGCTGCCGTGCCCTTTTGCTGCCTTTCCTCCAAGATGGGATGGACTTTGCTTGTGCATCGAGGATCGCTCCCTTGAGGAGCAACCACTCATCCTGAACTCCCCTCCCCTCTGGGTGGAGGCCCTTTAGGGCCTCACTGACAAGCCTCTTGAGCTTGTTAAGGTCAGCTTTCCTGAAGTCGAGGACTTCTATATTGCTGACTGACTTGCCAGCTTTACGGCAGATGGTGAAGGTGATCATCTCATGGTCACTGTCACCCAGCTTCCCTCCTATCGTCAGGTCGCTGATAAGATCATCCCCCATTGCCAGTATTAGATCAAGCAGTGCTTTACTTCTTGTTGGCCCGTAGACTTCTTGGGTCAGATAGAGGTCATCCACGCACATGAGAAAACTTTGTGACCATTCGGATTTGGCCGAGTGCTCTTCCCACGAGATGTCCGGCTAGTTAAAGTCTCCCATGACAACCATGCACTGGGAGCGTGTGACCTCAGCCAATTCCCTGGTGACCTCCAGGGCAAGCTCTTGATCCTGGGTAGGAGGTCTGTAATAGACTCCCACTATTGTGTCCCCCGTGCCATGTTCCTCACGGATTTTCACCCAGAGGGTCTCCAGCATTGCTGCTGCTGTCCTTGGATCTGATCATCTCTGCATCCTCTTCACTGTCACAGTCTGCTTCCCCACTGGGGAGAGGTTGGAAAATCCTGTGCTAAGTGTCTCTGCCAGGTGGCTTTGGCTGTGTTCTCTCTGTCCTCTGTTACTGATCTCTGGTAGTAGGTCTGGAGTTCACTCAGCTCCATTTTAACACAGTCTACCACCTCTAAGTCTGTGTGCTTGTACATCAAGAGGTTCCTGGCTTTCCACAGGGTGCTCCTGACACAGGATGCAAGCTGGTCAGAGCAGGCTGACAGGCTCCCTCGGTGTTCGGAGAAGTGCCATACAGCGCCGCCTCTCTGGTCAGCCAGCTGTGCCCAGTCACCGCTCCGCAGAACAGCTTTACCCCACCTCCTTGGCATAGACACAGAACCAGAGGAGGTGGTCGATCATTTCAGTGGCTCCATAGCAGGTAGCCATTGGGCAGCTGGGGCTCCCTGGCTGCCCCTCTCCATGCCTCCAAGCGGGGCGGGGACCTTGGTGCAGTGGGCCTTGGGGCCAATGACCACTTTGGTCCAACCCTTGGGCTGGACAACATGGGAGGTCCTCAAGTCCTCCCCTGTACTGGAAGGTGACCATGGTCTACCCTCTGCCTCCCAGGGGAGAAGGGCCTGGCAGTAGGAGTTGATCTCCTGCTCACAGTCCCTGATGGCATGCAGTCTCTGGATTGCGGCCTGGAGCTCCTCCACCTGGCGTGCCAGACCCCAAAAGTGAGCAGACCTCAAGGGGAGGTGGCTATGCTCCCGGACCCTAGAGCCTGAAGAAGTGACAGGCAGCCCCCACAGCCGAGAGTCAGAGGTTCCATCTGCGTGGAGCCTGGAAACATGGGCTCCAGCTGGGTGGAGGCCTCTGAGGTGGCAGAGGTGGGGGCCGCAGACCCCGAGGGGACCCTCGGGTTGCAGCACGTACCCATCTGTGGCATGCTGCTGGTAGGCCAGGTTCGGCTGGGACTGGCTTCTCTAGGGGGTGCACTGGCAGGGCCTCGGGCCCTCCCACTCACCCTCCTGCGCAAACTCCACACTAACTCATGCATCGAGCAGACAAGCACTCCTGTTTGCGCGGCCTGTTCGCGAGGCTCCAGTCATGTGGCTCCCTGGGGGCTGGGCGAAGTAGGAGCCGGGGTGGGGGTGTGTCCCTCCCGGGCTCGGACTTAGCTGCTCCACAGCTGTCCGGGGTTGGGGTCCCTCCCTCCCTGCTGCGGGCCCCACCTACCTCTGGCTGTGCTGGAGGTCTGGGTTGGGGTCCCGCTGGGGGGTCCTGGGGATCCCTAGGTGCAATGGGGGCACAACAGGCTTCCGCGTGCATGTCTCTCACCGGAGCTAGGGACCAAACTGCGGCTAAGCCATCGGTAGGCCCTTTTTAAACTCAAGCAAGCTCCAAAAAAACCTGCCTGATCTCTCTAGTTCTTTATGAGCCAGAGTTGCCTGTTCAAAAACCTCTGGTTCCCACTGCACCTCCTTTCTCACCTGCCACATCGTTGTTCTTTGTACTTCAATTCAGGAGGCCAATAGCAGAGATGGAGTGCTCTCTCATTGGGCATATGTTTGTTGGGCTTCTCCCTTTTCTTCCTCCATCCTGAACTTATGGGCAGGTTCTCACTCCCAGGTCTCTTTCTGTATCTCCATCATTGGTTGTCAAACCTTTTTACACCTGTAAACTTTATTGGGGTCTCAGCCTGCTAGCTTTAACCCCTTTTCTTTGGCTGGGGCCATTAGCTAAGATCAAAAAAAAAATTGAAAGTAGTGTTCTTTCTGATGATAGTCTCCCTGGGCATTAAAGCCTCGCCAATAGGCTACCTATTCTTGCTCAGCAGTCTCTCTCTTTCTTGGCTTCCCTGCAGCTGGGTAACCATGTTCCTGCTTCAGAAACTCCAAGCTGCAACTTCTCCCACAGAAGCCAACTCTGGTCTCACTTGGATACTCTTTATTCCCCCCTTTTCAGTCTTTCAGTTGGGGTTTAAGTATCCAGGTGTCTCTTCTCCCTATCCCAGGCTCAACTCTGAGCATCTACAAGCCATTACGCTGCCCACTATTTCATCTTTAAAGAGGCCTTCCAGCCCTTGCCCCTCCATTCCTAGTCCCTCTCTCACTTCTCAGTCCTTCTTGTCTCAGCCCCTCCACCTTGCTCTTTCCCCTATGCTCAGTAACAGGGTAAGGGCTCCCTGTTACACGTCTCATACCCACTGAGGTCAGTAGCAACACTCTTACTACCTGCAGTGGGAGAAAGATTGTACTTGAGGCACAAACAACTAACTGATGTTTCCAAATCACTGAACTAGATTATCATGGGGGATTTCAATTACTGTGACATCTGCTGGGACAGAAGAACAGCAGTGCACAGGCAATCCAGCACATTTTTGGATTGTGTCGGGGAAGCTTTGCTGACAGTCAGAAAATAATTGGTTGAGAATGCGATGGTGGAAGATAACTGACATGATAATGACCATGAAATGTCCAAGATCCTAAAGAAAGGAAGAAAGGAGCCTCAAAACAAAGAATGTACTTCAGGAGAGCAGGCTTTAACAAACTCAGGAAACTGGCAGGCAGGATGCCCTGGCTAGCTAGTCTGAAGTGAAGAGAAATTTCAGAGAACTGGTTGTACTTTAAAGAAGGTCTTTGTTAAGGGTGCAGGAGCAAGCTCTCTGGAGGCAGTGAAGAAATGAGAAATGTAGCAAAGAAATGCAGTCTGGTTAAAGAGTGAACTCTTCACTAATTTGAGAACTCAAAAAGGAATCCTATAAAAATGGAATACAGGAGAAAATAAGGCAGGCCACAGCATGATTTGAGATGCAACTAGAAAGGGAGGCAAAAAGGCAATAAAAGGATTCTAAAGTCTATTAGAAGAGGAAGACCACAGAAATTGTAGGACCCTTACTAAATGCAGAATCTAGTTACAGATAAGGTGGAGAAGGCTGAAGTATTTAATGCCTTTTTTACATCAGAGTGGAAAAGGAATTGGCCAAGGTAATTTCAGAGACATTGGTTATTAACTTTGAGAATTTGTGGAGATCAGGTGTAGTCCCAGATGACTGGAAAAGAGAAAATGCAGTGCTTATCTTTAAGAAGGGAAAGAAACAGGATCTGAGGAACTATAGACCAGTCAGTCTGACCTTGATACCAGGAATGCAGCAGATCATCAAGGGATCTTTTTCTAACCTGGAAGAGAACAAAGTGATCTGGAACAGACAACACAGATTCATCAAAAGCATTCCGTGCCTGACCAAACTGATTTTTTCCTTCTATGACAAGATCTATGGATAGGGGGGGAACAGTAGAGATGATGTGCCTTGAATTTAGCAAGACTTTTTGATACTGTCCCCATGATTTCCTCAGTCATTAGTAAGCTAAGGAAATACAGACTGGATGAAAGTACTGTCAGGTGGATTTATAACTGGTTGAATCAGTGAGTAGTTATCAATGGCTCAATGTCAAGTTGGGAGGAGGTACCAAGTGGGGTTTCCAGGGATCTGTCCTGGGCCCATATTGTTCAATATCTTCATTAATGATTTGGAAGATGATTTGTATGATTGGCAAATCTGCAAATGACATCAACTTTAGTGCTATTGCAGGCATTCTGGAGGGTAGGACCAGGAATCAGAATGACCTGGATAGACTGGAGAAACGGTCTGAAAGCAATCAGGTGAAATGTGACAAATACAAAGTCATGCACTTAGAATGGAACAGTTGCATGCACAAATATAAACTTGGAAATAGCTTTCTAGGCTGCAGTATCACAGAAAAAAAGGGCGTTACTGTGGATCATAAGTGGAATACAAGCCAACAGTGTACTTTTACTGCAAAAAAAGAAAAAGAAAAAAGCAAATGGCACACTGAGTTGCATTAACAGGAGTGTCACTTGCAAATAAAGGGAAGTAATCCTTCCACTCAATTTGGCACTGATGAAGCCTCACATATGTCCGGTTTTAGACCCCTTTCTTCAAGAAAAGTATGGGCAAATTAGAAAGAGTCCAGGAGAGAGCAACAATAATAATCAGAAGTCTGAGAAACATGACTTACAAGGAAAGGCTGAAAGAATTGGGATTATGTAGCCTGGAGAAGAGAACTGAGAGGGTATTTGATATTAGTCTGAAGGGTAGTTTTATGGAGGATGGAGATAGCCTTTGCTTTGTGGCGGAAGGTGATCAGTGGTCTCAAAACTAAAGCAGAGGAAATTGAAATGGGAATATTAGAAAGAACTTTCTCACTACCTAGACCAGAGAGATTGTGGAATCTCTATCCCTGGAAATTTTCAAAAGCAGGTTAAACAGACACTTGCCTGGGATGATTTAGTCAGGGATGACCTTACCTTGAGCAGGACTTTGAGGTCCCTTCCAGCCCTACTTTTCCATGAATTTCAGAAATCATGGCCAAGCAAAAGCACTTTTCAAAGTTTCTTCATGTTGTTATATTCAAAACTTCTGAAAAATGCCAAATGCAGAATTTGCTGCTTTCATTCTTCTGCCTTCTTCCTCAAATGGTTGGAGCATGAGCAAAGGAAAAAGAATAAAGGAGCTGTGAATGTGAATGTTTTGGAGGAAGGAGCCACCCGGTAGTGCCCCTTGCTGAAATAATTATTTTAAAGAAGAAGGGCCAGGCAATTCTGGACAACAGCTCAAAAATATTTGGTGCCTCACACTTAAGTATCTGCCTGAATTCAGTTTGCAGCATAAAATTCACTCAAGGGTTACACCTCATAAACCAGTACTGATAAATTATGGATGCTTATTAAAGCCCTATTCAAACTTCTAAAACTATTTGAGACTGAGAAATTCTGTTGAAATGAAATGATATCTAATTAGATAGCACAAGAGAAACTACGATTTTTTTTTAAGTTAAGCATTCTTAAATCCACAAAAATGTGTCTCCCTTTTGCCTTTTTATTTTGGGTCTTTGTTTCTCATTTAATTTAAATAGATTAATGTATTCTTTAGGCGCTTTCAAAAGTTTATTTTCACAATGCCATTGTGTGGTAGGTAAGCATTATCTACAAAAGTGGACATAAGCCTGAAGCTCTAGAGCAATGGTTCTTAACCATTTTTAGACTCAAGGCGCTCCTTCAAAAATGTGAGCTATTCACATTCACTTATTTATTGACTACAGAAAAATATCACAGCAATTCTTCTGTTGCAAAGAACTCAGAAAAACCACAACAGGTCAGAATGTTTTTGACACTAGATTCCTATGTGAAATCTCTGGGTTTATCTTGTGAAACACAATTAATGCATGTGAGATTCTTAAAAAGAGCTCTTAAAAGGATCTCAGAGCACTTCAGCATGCTATGGCACCCAGGTTGAGAACCACTGATCTATTCTTGATGAAATGCTCTCTGATCCCATCTATTGGTGAAGAAGAGTAAGAGCAGTTAGAGCGGCTTCATCCCCATGTACTATTTTACCCAAAACACCACCTGGACAGATGCTTCCAATAGAGAATAAGTTCTCTGCTCCCATGTTTGGTGAAAAGGAGACATTATGGGTGTGTCCAGATGAGTGCGCACGTGCCTCTTGCCCCATCTCAAACCCCTTTGAGGCAGGGCAAGAGGCATGTGCGGGAATGAAAAAAGGTTCCCAATGCTGCAAGTTTGCAGCGCAGGGAGAATATTAGACCCCTGGATATCCAGGGGTCTAAAAAACTGCTCCACAGAAGAGTGGAGCAAGGCATGGTCCCAGACCATGCCAGGGAGTCAGTCCTCCAAAAGAGATGCTCTGGTATCAGCCAGAGCATCTCTTTTGTTCTCCTACTGACTCCGGCCCGAGTGGGCTGCAGGGCTCTGGGAGGCTTATACAGGACCCGTGCCTCCCGGAGCCATGTGACGCGCTCCAGTGCAAAGCTGGACTAGCAAGCCACATGGGGCAGCCCAGGTCCCGCCACACTACCTCCCCCCACCCCCGGCACAGTGGGACAGAGGCAGGACCCAGTGCAGTGTGCAGGGAGTGTACACTGTGCCCAAAAGGGTCCTACTGGCCCTGGGGCAGCCCCAGGGCTGGCAGGTGTGGTGCACGGTCCCCGCACACTGTGCTGGGCCTTTCCGCCATGGGCCTGGCCCAGCTGGGTGGCAGAGGGGCCCCAAGGGTGGCAGGACCCAGCTGGGCCCGGCATGCGGTCCCCACATGCCACGCCAGGTCCTGCTGCCATGGTTCAGAATGCCCCACTCCTGCTGGTGCTGCTAAAGGTAAGTTATGGGCCCTGGGTAGGGGTGTGTGGCATTCCATGTGCTGGGGGGGGCTGCACCCTGTGGGGGCCAGGGGACCCACCCCTCCTGAGCAGGCCCCCCTGCACTGTCCCCCCTCCACAATCCACCCACACATCCCTTCCCACCAGCACACACCCTGCATGCCCAGCTGCCAGACAGGATGAGACCTGCTGGTGGAAGCAGTGGCTGCAGGGGCAGCAGTCTCCACATCCTGGTTAGTGAAGGGGTCACAGGGAGCTCTAACTGCTCTATGGTAAGAAAACAAAAAGCAAACAGCAAAACATAGGTATTTAGAATTCATTTTATTATGATGATAGAGACACTGGTAGGCTTCCAAATTGCTTTAACAGTGTGGGTACATCAATAAAACATTGTCCAACTGATCTATATATATATATAGATATCTATATCTATATGAGAGGGAGAGAGCACACGCCACATGGGGCTGGCCCAGGTCCTGCCACATGGCACCCCCACAGGCACAATATATATATTAGTGGTCTTTTGTTTTAATTGTGGAGGAACATGGATTTTGAGGTATTTTACAGAGTGACTTTGGGATTTTTTTTAATCAGGGATTTTTCAGTTTTCAAGTAGGGAACACCAGAATTCCTGCTAGGGAGGCAAATGGCAGGACCCAGGCAGAGGAGCCTGCTCAGAGCTGGCACTTTGGACCCAGCTGGAGGTGGCTGACCTCCAACTGGGGCCAGGAAGACATGCTTTGACAGTTCAAAGCAAGCCACCACACTGGGAACATCTTCCGGGCAATAGCTGCCCAGATAGCTGGGCAGGGAGCTCACATGGCAGTAGTGATGGCATAAGTGTGCCACAAAGGCCACCTCTGCAGCCACAGTCCACTGGCAGCTGGCCCAGAGGGGCAGATGTCTCTACTGGCTGTGCAGTTCCCATCTGGGTCTGGCAGGTGCACATCAGGTCACAGCCAGGCAGCAGCCCCACCACTGCCAGACAGCTGCAGTGGGTAAAGGGTGTGGGAAACTCTCAGGGCTGCTTCAGCAGTCCAGCTAGCATGAGGGATAATGTCCCCAGGTACCAATTGGCTGGGCCCCAGAAGCTCCTGTCCATTTGTGTCCTTCAAGTATCATGGCCACCTGGCTAACTAATAGCACCTACTGTGTGCGGCGAATGGGTGAAAGATACAGCAAAATTCTTGGGACAAAAAAAGGCAAAAAACAGGATAGGCGTGTTGTGTGGGTTAAAGGGTCAAAATGTGAAAATAAGTGCGCCTGAGCAGAGTCCCCCACACTGCACCCACTGGTCCTCAAAGGCATCCAAGGAGCCGGTGGACGCTGCCCACTGGTGCTCCACCCGGAGACGTGCACGGACAAGTGAGAGGAAAGTGACCCCACAGTCTCCGGGCACCTTCCTGGCAAGAGCCTCTTTCCTGGTTAGTTTCATAGTTTCATAGTTTTAGGGTCAGAAGGGACCTAATAGATCTTCTAGCCCGACCCCCCGCCAGGGCGGGAGAACAACCCAAAAAACAAAACAAAAACAAAAACAAAACAAAAAAACACACACCCTAAAAACAAAAACGGGACTCATTTGAGTCCAGCCAGGTAAGTATCCAGCCTCTTCTTAAAGATCCCCAGGGTAGGGGCCAGCACCACCTCCCTTGGAAGTTGGTTCCAGCTCCTAGCCGCCCTAACTGTGAAGTAGTTTTTTCGGATGTCCAATCTGTACCTCCTCTCCATCAACTTGTGCCCATTATTCCTTGTTATGCCAGCAGGGGCTAGGGGGCCCACTTGGCCCACTTGGCCAGGGCCAGGAGGAGGTTGACCAGGAGGTCCTGGGACTTGGTGTGGCCGC
>NW_005842810.1:340045-340509 GCF_000455745.1 Alligator sinensis | reverse complement strand
CCCAGGGGGATGGCGCCATGGAGGAGCCACCAGCTGAGGTCCCCAGTGGCTCGTGGGATGAGGGTGGAGTACAGACTTAGCCACTGGGGTGCCCCAGACATGCACTTGCTGAGCAGGTCCCGCCACTTGGTGTCTGGGCAGGATGCAAGGACGGCATGATGGACAGTGTGGCGCACGAGCATGTAGAGGTGATGGCGATGGATGGTAGAAAAGAGGACTGGTCTGGTGTCCTCCAGCCAGCTCAGGTGGTGGAGCAGGGAGCTCCGTGAAGCTGGGCAAGGTGCTGGCCCCATGACAAATTCTGGTGGGCTGGAGGACTCGGGGACTGTCGCTGCATGGGACCTGGTCAATAAAGGCAAGGGTGTTGGGAAGTAGGGCAAATTTCACCTCCTGGATCAGACAGCAGGTTGCAAGTGTCATGGGTAGACCCATGCACTGGGCCAGTGCAGAGGGGTCCACCCACT
>NW_005842810.1:334128-339829 GCF_000455745.1 Alligator sinensis | reverse complement strand
TTCCAGGCCGTGCGGGGAGAAGCCCCACGGGCTGAGGAGCTGCCAGTTGTATTGGAGCCCCCGGAAGTGGCGGAGGAAAGTGTGCCCCAGGTGGCCTCCTGCTGCGTGGCTGCCAACACTGCATAGCAGTCACTGCAGGGCGTGAAGGCAGAATGCCAAGACCTGGCTGCGCAGGCAAACCAGGCCTTGGCCGCCCTCCCGCAGGGGGAGGCTCAGGACCTCTGCAGCAACCCAGTGCCATCCCGGCCAAAAAACTCCAGTGCCCGTCTCTGAAGTCCCACCAGGACCTCAGGGGGCACAGGCAGGGTGTGTAAGCAGTGCCAGAGCATGGACAGGACCAGCTGGTTCAGCACCAGCATTCTCCCATGCTGGGAGAGACATCACAGGAGCTCTGCCCACGTCCAGAGCCAGACCACCACCCTTGCCTCCAGCTGATGCCAGTTCTCTGGTGGGGAGGGGTCTGTGGGGGACAGAAAGACCCCCAAGTTGAGCAGTGAACCTACACCCCAGCAGATCCTGTGGAGCGTGGGTAGGAGTGAGCCCACCTGCCACCCGTCACCCACTGCCAGGCCAAAGCTCTTAACCCAGGTGACTGGGCAGAGGAGGCCGCCAAGTACAATGCCTGGCAGGCCTTCACCCATGCTAGATCGCCTGAGTCCTGGACCATGAGGAGTACATCGTTAGCATAGGTTGACAGGACCAGCTGCACTGCCAGCTTCCAGAGCATCAACCCCACCACCTGCTTCTGCAAGAGAACAAGGAAGCACTCCAGGGCCAAGGTGTACAGCTGGCCTAACAGCAGGCAGCCTTGACGCACCTCTCTCCTGAACGGGACGGGCTCCATCAGGGTCCAGTTGAGCTTCACCAAATAGTCTGCAAAGGAGTACAGCACCTGGAGAGCCCACACGAAGTGGGGCCCAAAGCCAAAGGCCCGCAGCATGCCTGTGAGGTACCTGTGATCCACTCTCTCAAATGCCTTCTCCTGGTCTATAGGTGGGCAAAAGACAGGCCCTCCCAGCCTGCTAGCTTCAGGAGGTACTGAACCAGGTACAGGTTGTTGAAGGTGGAATGTCCGGGCACCGTGTACATCTGATTGGGATGGATCATATCCTTCAGCACGGACTGCAGGTGCCACGAGATGGCCTTCATTCCCACCTTGTAGTCCATGCAGAGGAGGGACACGGGGCGCCAATTCCTTAGGTCACGAGGATCTCCCTTCTTTGGCAGGAGGGTCAGCATGGCCCCTCCATCATGACAGGGGGAGCTCCCCACTTCCCTTGGATTTGGCCCAGACCACAGCAAGGTCCAGGCCAAGGATGTCCCAGAAAGCCTGGTAGAACTCCGAGGTCAGCCCTTCAATGCCCGGAGCCTGGTTGCCAAGCATCAGGTGGACGGTGACTGAAAATTCAGCCAGAATGAGAGGAGCTTCCATCTGGTCCCAGCCACCCACACTGACTTGTGGGAGTCCCTCTCACAGGGTCTGACAGTCGTCAGCATCAGTTGAATCCAGGGAGAAGAGCTCTTCATAGAAGGCCTGCGCATGCTGGTGCATCTTACCTGGATCCATGGACGGGGTGCCGTCACCTGCCAGAAGGCAGGCTACGTACTTCTTGGCCCCCCAGCTCCTCTCCAGGGCATAGAAGAAGTGAGAACTGTGGTCCATCTCCCGAAGAAGCTGGACACGCAAGTGGACAAATGCACCACTGATGCGGTGGTTGTTCAGAGCACGAAGTTCTTCCTGCCTCTCCCAACACTCTCTGCAGAGGGATGGGTTGGTTGGGTTGGTGGCCAGTCACCTCTCCAGCTCTAACACTTCCCGCTCGAGCTGCTTCCGGACCACCTCCCTCTGCCGGGTGTGCTCCTGAGTGTAGCCGTGGCAAAAAAGCCACATGCACGCCTTCCCCACATCCAACCATCTCCAAGCTGAGGGAAAAGCTGCCCATTGCTCCTGCCAGGCCAGC
Source organism: Alligator sinensis (assembly GCF_000455745.1). NCBI lineage: Eukaryota > Metazoa > Chordata > Crocodylia > Alligatoridae > Alligator > Alligator sinensis. The sequence goes on along the minus strand of NW_005842810.1, from coordinate 337,868 downwards.
CAGAAGTCCCAGAAAGCCTCTCTGAAGCCCACATCCTCCAGCAGGCTGGCATTGAAATGCCAGTAAGCTGATTCTGAATGCCCAGGCCCCAGACAAGATGGTGATCGCTGAAAGGGGTCAGCCAGATGCCAGAGGAGTGGGCCTGGGCAAAGTACGGCAAAAAGGTATAAACCTGGTCTAACCTGGACTGTCATGCCTGCTCCTCCCCCACCCTCACATAAGTGAAGGCAGGGGGTGCAGTGGGGTGACAGGCATGCCAGATGCCCATCAGGAAGTAGACCATCAGGATCTCCCTGAGGACACCCACGGTGGCCTGGTTCCACTCCTTGCCTGACCGGTCTCACGCATCTAGGGTGACGTTAAAGTCCCCGCCAAGTACCAGGCACTTGCGAGGGTCAAGGGTGCCAATGTATGTGGACGCCTGGTGAAAGAAATCCACCAACTCCAGGTCCTTCGCAGGGGCGTACACATTCAGAAGATTCAGAACCAGTCCCCCGCACCTGGACCCAGAGGTACAGCAGGTGGCCCAGCACCACCTCAACGTCTTGGAGAACCTCCAGCTGCAGGCCCAGGGAGAACAGGGTGGCCACCCCAGATGAGGTGGTTGAGAGGTGACTAAAAAAAGACCCTGCCTCTAGCCACCAATTTGATTCAATCGGCTGCAGTTGTCAGCATCTCCTGCAAGAATACCATGGGGTACCACCCCTCCTGAAGGAAGGAGAGCACCTGGCACCTCCGGAAACCCTTCCTGCAGCCATGGATGTTGAGGGTCATGATCTTAAATGACCTCATGGCTGGGGGGATGGAGTAGACAGTTCAGCAGAGACCTCACACATCTCAATGCCCGGTGTGGGGCCCAGTGGTTCATGTAGCACCCTTCCATGTGCATAGAGGGCATCTATAAAACTGCGGGCCCGCCTATAGGTCTGGGCGCTGTAGCTTTTGGGCCCCTTGCCTTCCCCCACCAGCGCCCTTGCAGTGGCAAGGACGCTGTCAAGGTCTCCCCAGCGGGCCAAGGCTAGCTGTACCTTGCTGGCGGACCAGCGGGTGTTGTCACGGTCAAGAAATGCTAGTAGTTGGGGAACCGCTGGGATCAAGAGGTCTTCAGGCTCCATGGAGCCTGCTGATTATCGGGTGTCCTCCTCCTGGTCCTGGAGCTCAGAGGGTTCTTCTGGCACCATCTGAACCCCCTGGTCCACTAAGACCCCAGACTCTGGTTGGGATTGGAAGAGCACTGAAGCCCCCTAGGACAGGGGTGGGGGTAAAGGTGGAGGTGGGGCTCCTTCACAAAATGCTGGGGTAGAGCTGGAGTCCAGAGGGGTCTGTGCAGGGTCCCTGATGAGATCAGTCCATTGATTAGGGGACCCCACCATGACCCCCTCTGGTGCAGGACTATGGGGCAGGCTGCAAATGAGGTTTTCCTGGGAGGGGGAGGGAAGAGACCCACCAGGCATGGGGGGGGAGGGGGGCGCTCTGGTATTGCCTCGGGGTCCTGGGAAAGGGGACCACCTCCCTCTGAACTCACCGGGGTGAGCCCCAGGGCCTCTGTATCCCCAAGATCAGAGGGAGGAGGCTCTGCTGCCAGGCCTTCCTTTGGACAGGCCTCAGCCTCAGCGCCCATGGTTTCAGGGGTAGGCCTTGGCCATCAGAATGAAGGGCTTCCCCCATGGGCTTCTGCTCAGGACTGTCTAGGAGCCCCGAAACTTCCTCCATGGGGATCACCCGTTTGATCTTTCCCAGGGGTGGGGTGTCAGGCACAGCTGGGGAGGCCCCTGGAGGCTGGGCCACTCCTTCCCCCAGTGTGGTGGTCTCGGGAGGGGGAGAGGAGTCCTCTACATCAGCAGGCTCCAGCTGTGCCTGGGCCTTCCTTTTGCCTTTATGCCCAGAGGGGACCTGCACCCACTCAGACATGGGGTGGTCCTCAGGTGGACAGGCTTCAGCAAGAGAAGGTGAGGGTTGGGGGGGTAGGGCAGCCATGACAGGGGTATGACTAGGGGCAGGGGGGCCCTGCTCTCTTTCTCCCCCCAGTTGCTGGTGCCCTCCCTGGGACTCCACTAGACTTGGTTGCAGGGCGGAATCCCTTGAGCTCATGGGTGGGCTTGTAGTTGTGGCTGGGGTGCCAGGGGGGCCTGAGGGGTTCAGGGCACCAGTGGCAAGAGCACCCCTTTTTCCAGTGGAACCCGCAGATGCCCTCCCTGCCTGGCTCATGGGGCACTCATGATACAAGTGTCCTGGGGCGTGGCACCAGAAGTACCACAGGTCCTCCAGTGGATAGAAAATCCTCACCAGGGCCCCCTGATAAGGAATTACCAGACACCCCTCAGCCTCCAGCTGTGCTCCTGCCACCAGCTGGATCATGACCTGGCGACAGAAAGAGTGCACATGGAAGAGGCCAGGGTCTTGACACCCCAGTGAGAGGGCCACCACTGGGAAGATAACTCTCCCCAGGGTTTGGAGCTGGGGGAGCAGGGCCCAGTTGGAGATAAAGGGAAGGATGGAGCTGAGGACAACCCTGGTCCCCAGATCTTCTGGAGTCTCGAGGGGGGCGTACTCACCCTCCACTACGATCCCCACCTCCACGGCCTTTTGTGTAGCGGCCTCTGAGGCAAGGAAAAAAGATCCCCTTGCCATGAAAGCAGGAGGCCACCATGATCTTGGGGGCCCCCCAATACCTGAGCCAGGGCCTACACCCAAGTCTCAAAGTGCAGGTTCCGTTGCCATGGAAGTGAAAGGCCACCATGATTTTGAGGGCTCCCACTTGCTGAGCCAGGGCCTGCATCCAGGTCTCAAAGTGCAGGTTATCCCACTTGGGCAGTTAGCACTTCATCCTGTCCCTGTGGGTGAGTGCCAGAAAGGGGACCCTGCTGCCCAAGCTGGAAGGGCCAGCGGTGGAGGGTCCAGGCCCCACCGGCTTTGGGTGTCCCTGCAGCTGCCTGTGCATAGCTGCGGTTCCCCTCGCCCCAGGGGGCCATGTTGGTGGGGCCTGAGCTAGGGCCAGAGACAGGCTGAGTGGGTGTGCTGGTTGTTGTAGTGTACCTGGTCCCCTCAGGCACTGGTTGTCTAGGCTTCAGGGCAGGGCCCTTGCCCTTCCCACCCCCAGCTATGGAGGAGCCTGAAAAGGAGCCCTTCCCACTGCCCTTGCCCTTGGTCCCTGATGATGGGAGAGGGGGCTTGGGAACCCCTCCGGGGGAGGGAGGGAGCCTGGCCAGGGGTGACACCCAGGCCCTGTTGGCTCCGTACCGGAGTCCCACCTGCCCCTGCGGCAGAGGTTGCAAGCTTCTCCACCCCTGGAGGAGGTTGGTTGGACTCTGCCTCTGGGGTGGAGGCTGCAGGGGCATGCATCCCCTTGGGGGCTTGGCTGGGATCCACCCCCATAGTGGGAGGCTGTGAGAAGCTGTGTGGGGGCATCTGTCCCCCCCCCCCACCCCAAAGTTTCCTGCCCTGCCATTGTTTTACATGAGGGCAGGGAAGACAATAAAGAAAAAAACAAAATGTCCTGCAGGGCTGGTGAATCTAGTAGGGGAAGGCTGGAGTTGTGGGGCAGAAGGGGGAGGATAGGGAGGAAGGGGGTTGAAGCTCACTGAGCCACAGCCCTACAGGAAAAACAAACAAACCTCAGGAGGCCTTTGCTTTGAGAACATTGGTGGGCAGGGGGTGGGGGACACACAAGGGCTGGGGAAACTCAAGCTGGCTTACTCAGCCACACAACAAACACCAGGTCGGGGGGGGGGGGGGGGAAC
>NW_005842810.1:332221-333434 GCF_000455745.1 Alligator sinensis | reverse complement strand
ACAGCCAACTTCCTCCCAGAGGCTCCTCCCTCAGAAGCTCCTGAGAGCGAGTAGCCCTGAGCTGCATGCCAGGGCAGCTTTTTGTATAGATGGGGTCAGGACAGAGCACCTTTTTATACTGCTGGGTTCAGCACAGGTGCTGGCTCCAGGCTCTAGCTCCCCCTGGTTGCAGATCCGGGAAGAGCCAGGCAGGGTTATTTTGCCCCAAGTGGCACAATTTGCTCCACAACAAAGTGCATGTCCGAGCATGTGTGCCGAGGCAAAAAGCCCTGGCTCAAATTTGCACCACTTCTAGTTGAACTGCTGCAAGCTCACAGACTGCACAGCCAATAAATATATTTGCCCCTCTGGGCCAGCTGCCAGTGGGCTGTGGCTACAGGGTTGGCCTCTGTGCAGCACTACTGCCATGTGTGCCCCCTGCTTGGCCATCTGGGCAGCTATTGCCCAAAAGATGTTCAGGGTGCAATGGCCTGCTCTGAACTGTCAAAGCCTGTCCTTCTGTCCCAAATGGCCAGGAGGTCAGCCACAGCCAGCTGGGTCCAAGGTGCCAGCTCTGAGCAGGCAGGGTCCTGCCACTGGCCTCCCTAGCAGGCATTCTGGTGTTCCCAATTGGAAAACTGAAAAATCCCTGATAAAAGGATCCCAAAGTCACTCTGTAAAATACCCCAAAATCCATGTTCCTCCACAAGTGAAACAAAAGACTAGTATAAAGAGAAAGAGTGAGTGAAACACTCTCACACAGAAACACAGCAATCAGTTGGACAATGTTTTATTGATATATCTACAGTGTTAAAGCATGTCTCTTACCATAATAATGAAGCGAACTCTAAATACATGTTTCATGAGTTCATGAATATATATTTTGCTGCCCTTCCAAAGGGACAATGGCCCCTCCAACAGGGGATTCGGCCCCCACACAAGGGGTTTGGTCCCCACACATGGGCTACGGCCCCCCGAAAGGGGTTCGGCCCCCACACAATGGGTATGTCTACCACACAAGGGGGTTCGACCCCCACACAAGGGCTGTGGCTCCCCAACAGGGTGTTTGGCCCGCCCACAAGGGCTACGGCCCCCCAACAGGGCTGTGGCCCCCACACAAAAGGTACAGCCCCACACAAGGGGCCAACTGGCCCCTGCAGGGACTACCACCTCCCTGCAAGGCCCACATGCCCCACCCTAGCCTCCCAATTGCTGTCCCACCTGACCCCATCCT
>NW_005842810.1:330572-331729 GCF_000455745.1 Alligator sinensis | reverse complement strand
GGGGGAGTGGGTGGGGATGGCGGGGGTCATGGTCCCCTCCCCCCTCCTCCAGCCCCCCTGACCCCTTACTCACCAGCACTGGAGCCCTGGTGCTGAATACACGGCCTGGCTGGATGGCTGTTTCAGCACCAGGGTGAGGGGCCAACCACAGAGACGTTCTGGCAGCCAGAGCATCTCCCTAGAGGACCCAGCCTCCAGTTGCCTCAGGGCATGGTCCCAGAGCCCGCTTTTTTTAGTTTCAGTTTTTTTAGACCCCTGGATATCCAGGGGTCTAATATTTTCCCTGCGCTCCAAACTTGCGCTCAACTCAAAGGGGTTGAGGTGGGGCAAGAGGCATGTGCGCGCTCATCTGGACACGCCCTATGACTACAAGGAGCTTCCTTTGCATAGGTTTTTTTTTCCCCAGTGGTTTCTCCTTTGACTTTTTGGAAATCACTGTATTGTACCTGAACTCAGAACTGGTCAGGAAGTGAAAGGGAACTCAAAAAAGGAAAAGATAGCTAGAAGTCTGCGTTGAGGTCTAGCATTCCAGGATTTCCCCTGTCCTGCAGATCCTAGTTTGAAACTATGCACCGATGGTGCTTTGATGGACAGCAGTAGGTAAGGAGCAAATCACTGTACATGGGTTAGATCTGGGGTGGGCTATTATTTTGAGTGAAGGGCTGCGTACCCAGTTTTGGCAGGCTGTCAAGTGTCGCATGGGTAGCCCCACCCCTTGACAGGTGCCCCGTCCCCTGGTCTCCATCTTGGGACCAATGTCCCAGGGCCAGCACTGGTGGGGCCCAGAGCGGGGCACAGGCCGGCAGGGGTCTGTGGAGCTGGGCTGGGCTGCACCAGCAGGGAGGAAGGAGCTGGCCTGGCTCCATAAAGCCCCTGCCAGCCAGGACCCTGTGCTCCTGCCACCCTGCTCTGGGCCCCACCAGCACTGGCCCCAGGACACTGGTGTGGGCCTTGTGCTCCCACTGGTTCCCCACCTGCTCACACCCAGTGCCCCCCAGCCCTGCGGTACAGGTGGGGGGCAGTGCACAGGCCCAATACCCTGCTTGCTGGCAGGGAAGAAGCTGGTGCTGAGTGTGGGGAAAAGTGGCCCCATGCCCATCCCATGGCCAGCACTCCCTGCTGTAGGCACTTGCAGCCCACGCATGGCCGTCTGGAGC
>NW_005842810.1:294728-330392 GCF_000455745.1 Alligator sinensis | reverse complement strand
CAGCAGGGAGCACTGGCCATGGGGTGGGCAACGGGGCACTTTTCTCTGCACAGGGAAGGAGCCCAGGGAAAAGCTGAGCACAAGGGGGAAGCAGCCCCTCCCCCACTCCACGCCCAGTGCCCCACGCTGCAGATGCTTGCAGTCTGCACGGGGCTGTCCGGAGTGTGCACAGGCAGCCCCACACGGGCTGCAAGCAGCTGCAGCGCGGGGCACCGGGCGTGGGCAGAGAGGGGCCACTTTCCCCCCGCCATGCTCCTTCCTTGTCCAGGGTCCCCCCCACCACTTAACGTGAGCTTCCTGCGCCGGGGCAGCCATGTGCTTGCTCCCAGCCAAGAAACTGCAGCTGGGGCTTCTGGCTGGGAGGTGGGACCAGGGAAGCCCCACTGTTGTTGGAGCCCGTTGGGCTTCCCCTGGGTCTTACTGCCCTTTGTTCCTGTCATTTTTGACAGGTACCAAGGGCAGAGAAATATTAATTTTCTACATTTTTTTAGGGTCCCTGCAGGCCACATAGAATGGCCTCACAGGCCGGATCCAGCCCGTGGGCCGTATTTTGCCCACCCCTGGGTTAGATAGTGGCATGTCAGGATGGGACTGGGCAGCAGTTCCCTGTGGGAATACACTTTACAACAACATTGAACCACGAGTGGGATGTTAGCCTGTGGGGAAGAGACATGGTAAAAAAAAATATTTGTCAATAAGACATTCATACCAGAGGGTGGGGAACCAGGTTAACCTACTGGTACCAAAGTTATTATGAGGGAGTATTTTACTTACATGTAGATATATGGACACTGTGCTCCCTCTTAAAATGTCCTTGTTTCAGATACAAACTCACAAGTGTAACAAAGGGAAATTGCCCACTGAAAGTGCCCGGGGATATTTAATAATCTCAGAAATTCTGAATAGGGGCTCAAGATGGTAGTGAATGCAAGAGGGGCCCCTTGATATTTGAGCTTGGCCCGTATTACTGTTGACAGCACCAGATAGGAGAATTACATATGAGGAAGATAAGTTGTGAGTGTCTCAAACAACTCACTGGAGGCTACCCAGCAAGCCGGTAGCATTGCAGAAACATAACTCCAGTGCTCTTACTCTCAGGCTTTGCTTTACAGAGCAAGCCAACTTTTCAGACAATTCTAACAATAAAAAGCGAAACCAGCCTTCTCCCCTCCAGAATTCAAGGATGTTAAAGGGTGAAGTTAGACTATTTTTTTCTCTATTCCACTGGTGAAATGTATCAATTTGGCCCCCAAATTAAGACATTTATTATTTGGCAATTGAGGCTGGTCAGGAAGCAGAAAGCCATATATGGATAATGGCTAGTCATGAACTATTCCATAGCTGAACTTTGTTGTCCACCACAATTTGTCATGTGAGATGCATTTCAAAATCTCTGTTGACTTCACGGGAGAAACTTGAATTTGTCATCTCCCACAGGCTTGAAGAAAAGCTGAAGAAACAAGCAGAAACAAAAACAAAAACAAAAAATAATAGAGACAGAAATCTTCCTAGGTTTTAGTCCATGTCCATGGAAGACAGGAAGTCCATCCCCAGAAAGTGCCAATGCAGTTTCTTCTTCTCTCTCAGCATCTCAAAAGCCCCCTCTGTAAGATCCCCGGAGACCAATGACACTCTCTGGATCTCTGGGGATCTAGTGATATACAATGAAAAAAAGGTTTTTCTCCCTACAGTTAAGTAAAATGAGCATAATCGAAAATGTCCTTTAACATATTTACAATAGTGGTAACTGGACTTGTGGACTAGGAGAAAGTTTAAGGTGAGCATTATAGGAAATACTCATCTTCATCTGGACCACAAGGTAGTGGCTAATCCAATATGAGCAATCCTATGCAATGCAACATAGCTAAACAAAGGCAAAGTTGGGCTGTTGCAATGTTTTCAGCCATTATTGATCTGATAATGAACAAATTATTTTTTGTGGCACTCAGAATCCAAAAGCTTCTGAGTAGCTCACAAAAGGACATGCCTACAACCCCAAACTGATTTATTTAAATGTAGTTTCTCTCATTTGTTCATGTTTTCTAATTGTCAAATAAATCAACTCATAAACCCCAAACTAAAAAAAAAAACACCCCCCAAAAAACTAGTCCCTGCAAAGAGATACCAACTAGAAAGGAGGCGACATACATTTTTTCTTTTTTACCCTCCAAATGCTGACCTTGAGCTTCATCCCCAGGAGGGACAGGAGCTTCTGAAGGCCAGTGAAAAAGGAATGGAGAAGAGGAGTCATTTAAATAAATATAAAAGTGGTTTGCAGTCAATTTGTTGACATTCAAATAACACTGTCAGACAGCTTCCAATCTGGATAAGAAATCTGTTCAATTAAAGTGGAAAGATGGCTACAGATGGAGTTAGCTGGAATTAAATAAGTGCTGCTACTAAGCGATAGGATTTTTCCTTAGGAGTTAAGAAATCAGTAACAAAAAGAAAATAGGGCCAACATTTTATTTTGCATTAAAGCATGACAGGTTTTCAGCCACCTGAGCCCCACTATTCTCTGGAGATGCAATAACCCCTGACAGGCCAGCTTCCAGTAGATGAAGAGTGGTTAGCTAATTTGATTTCTAAACCATTAATATTAAATCTTCACTGAAGTGACAGCAAGTGTGACCTGTCAGCTCTGTCTTCCCTACTGCTTTATATTTCTGTTTTAGGTCTGTATTAGGTATTCTGTAGTACAAGATGTACCTTTTCTTTTCCTGGAAAAAAAAGTTTAATAGTGAAAAAACTACATCTAAAAATTAAGTTGTGTATTGAACCACTTCAGACTTTGTAGTAGTGCATAGTACATGTAGGTATGGAAAGTCAGCACCTACACAAAATGCCAACAGGTACACATTTTCGTCTCCCCTAACAGTCCTACTGTTTCTTGCCCAGCAATGAGATATCTGTGTGGACAAAGCTTATCTCTGTGTCTCCAAAGTCAAAACTTACTTGAGACTGATAGTTGGGCTGGTAAATTGCACAGCAGCACACGGAGAAGCCTAGACTCCCACACAGGTTAAAGATTAACTGTCATAGCAGAAGCACCGTTTGGTCTCTTTGCAAGTAAGAAAACTAAATCCGCCAATTATTCTCTTTAAGGAGAGTGTTTGAAGTGAACAAGTTATAAGACTAGCTGACATTTGAACTCAGGTGTTGGAACAGGAGCACAGTTTGTATGTGTTGTGTTGGTTAGACACAAATGCAAAGTAAGCTAGCAAGTGTCCCTTCTGGGGACATCTGTCTACATGCACAATTAATGTGAAGCAATAAACTCTGGCGCTTATTGTGCCAGAGTTTATTGCTCCCAGGCATGCCGTTTGAATGTGCAATCCAGGACCACAGCACATTGAGCTGGGTTGGTGCAGCTCCAGGTGGCAAGAAGCCCCAGGTGTCAGCCTGCTATCCTGGGGCTGCTCCCCCAGGCTCAATGTGCTGAGGAGGAGCTGGCGGGAGCGCAACGGTGCTCCAATGTGGGGCTAGCCAGCAGGCAGCCCCCGCACTAAAGCACTGCCAGCAGGGGCAGGATCTACACATGTAGTGCTGAGGAGCTTTTTACTCCACAGCAGGATAGTATTTGTAAAGGTTTCCCTCAATTTATGCATTACAAGCATTCCCAGAAAACTGCATGTAAATTGAATTTCCATAAAGCGAACCCACTTTACAATGTAACAAATCAGGGTATGTTCCCAGGGCAGTGAGGGAGGGATGGAGTAAGGCTGGGACTAGGGAAGGGACAGGGGGAGGGGTGCTGCACAATCTGCCACCTGCTCCCGGAGCTACAGGAGGGAGCTGCAGCAAAGGAAACTGTGAGTGGGTGCAGGGTATGGGATGGGGGCCCATGGCTCTTGTTGCTATGTGCACCCTGGGAAGGCTGCGGGCTGGGGGGCTATGTTGGGTTCTTCCCAGGGGGCATGTGCCCTGGATCTGCGCACAGGAGGAGAGCAGGCTGCTGCTGCCGGTGGCAGCACCGGGCTCTTATTGGCACTCAGGGCAGGCTGTGGTGATGGGGGGGAGCGAGCTGCTGCCACCCCAAAATTTGCTGTAGCTCCCCCCAACCTGACCTCCCAGCACCACTGCCATGAGCCAGGAAGAGCCCAGTGCCACCGCCAGCCCCAGCTGGCAGCAGCAGCCTGCTCTCCTCCTGCACACAGATCCGGGGGCACGTGCCCCCCGGGAAGAGCCTGGCACAGCCCCCAAGCCCACAGCCTAACCAGGGTGCATGTAGCAGCAAGAGCTGTGCCCCCTGTCCCATACCCTGCACCCACTCACAGTTTCCTTTACTTTGCTCCCTGCTGCAGCCCACAGAGTGGCCAACAGGCTGTGCTGCACACCCACCCCTTCCCCTACAGACTTACCTTGCCGCGCCCCGGGCCTCCGCTTCTCCCCGCTCACCCCAGCCCCTGCTGCAGTGGCCCTGGGAGCAGCTGACACCACCTGCCTGCTTCACGGCATGGCACAGCCCAGGGGCTGGGGTGAGTGGGTACAAGTGGAGCTCCAGAGCCGATCACATAAGAGTGAATTTACCTTGCATATAATGAATCTGGGGTATAAAAAGGGTCATCGCATAAGAGAAAATTCACATGTGCAGAAGCTACATAAATCGAGGGAAGCCTGTATTTAGCAGTACTATTCTGCTGTGGAATTAGTTTACTCCAGCCTAATAGGGGTGCATATGTAGACACGCAACATTTTCGGCGGAGCTATTTACTCTATTTCACAGTAAATGACTCATGTAGACGTGCACTCTGAAACTCTGCAAGCAAAAGGGAAGTTGGACTGAATGGGAATTCAGGCCAGAAGGGAAGCAGGCAGCTTAATTACTGCTTAGTGCACTAAAGGAATTATTTTTAAACAAATTAACAAGATAGAGAATGATAAAGCCTGAGTTTCTAAATTTAACAAGAAATTTAAGAGCAGGGGGAAGCCAGCACTCAATCACTGAGTAAAACTCTTGGGTTGACTAAGAAAGTAGAATCCGAGTTGTAGATTTGGCAGGAGCAGTCACTACCCAATTTAAAGTACAAAGTAGGATTAGTTGCCTTGTGGCCAAGTGCTATCTGTTTATAGACACAAAGGTGGGCAAGCATCTAATGGCTATAAGAGATGAAGTATCTCACAGTTAGAATTGTTGAACTGGAAGATCAGATGGGAATGGAGTCAGAGGCATCATATAGGGGAGCTGTAGAGTTAGCTTGACTCACAACTGCCACCCTTACACCTCTGGTTGAGGAAGCTAGTCTCACAAAGGGGGAATGCCAAGACAAAATGCAGGGACAAACTCTCCTAGCTAGAATCAATTTTGCAAGTGATTTTTCCTCATGTATATAATCAGGTTGCTTAAGGACAGGTGGTAACCTTTTTTAATGCAGATGTGCTGTGGCATAGAGGATTCCATTTGTAGAATTATTAATAGCTGGATATGGGGCAACAGTGAGGAGTGTTCAGTAACGTGTCTACCAGATAGTAAGGTGATGAGTCTTGTGAAGACCTAGACACACTTCCTATGAGTGCTAGGAAGAAGCCTATGCTGCAAATGTATCAAAGATGAGAAGAAATCTAGAAGAAAGTGAAGAAAGCCCCAAGTTAGTAAGATATGGCTACAGCACTCATATGATGTACCCCTCAGCCAAAGACTTAGGTGCTCCAGAAATAAAGGCTAATGTTGAAATTGTAACAACCGCTTTGCAGCAGCTGCTTTGAAGAAAGCAGGAGGAACCAAACTAACTCTCCTATAAGACACAGGATGCAACTCAGTAGTAGACTGTTGTGAGCAATATGTTGAGAACTGGCTTCATTTGATGACAATTTGTGAACAAAATCGTGAAAAAATAAATGGAACCACCATAGCCAAAGTTCTCAACATTGGGCTAAAGACAAATGTAGAACATATGCTGACTATCCTGAAGCCTTGAACAAAGTGCAGGGAAATTGCTGTTTTGTTGTTGATGCTGTTGAAATTTGGAAGGAACTGAGACAGACCTTGAAAAGAGAAATATGCAATGACAGAGTTAAATTACAGTCATTAAAACTTGAATGGAGCAAGCACTATCTCCAACTCATTTTCTTGACAATATTCTCAATACTCAGTACCAGGGTCAATCCTTAACTGCTGGAGAAGAGGAGTTGGCTATGACATGGGCATCCAGCAATCATCCCTCCATAATACCAACTATAATACATTTCAGGGCTAGGGGTGAACCATTCAAGAAATATATGTTTGCTGATGAAGTGACTGGTGGAAGACACTTAAGCATCTGGATCCATCCGAGACTATTGAAGTGATAATCCAGCTTTTAAACAGCAGTAGCTTCTTCTGCAGGTGTAGAAATATTTTCTTCCTTTGGACTAATTCACTCTAAATTGAGAAATCACTTGGGAACTGAAAAAGCAGGAAAGCTTGTCTTTCTTTTCCAGTCTATAAACACACAAGATGAGGAAGGTGAAGACTGTTTGCTGCATAACCCAGTATTTTACATTGCTAATGTTGACCTGACTGAAATAATCTATTTATTTAAAAAAAAACCAAAAAAGCACATTTTACATTTATAACTAAAACAGTTAAAAAAATGCATATGCTTGTTTTGTTAAAATAATTACACGTGTTTGTTTGTTGAAGGAAAATATCCAAAATGCATAAGCTTGTTGTTTTAGTTAAATAAAACAATTTAAATGTCTGTTGTTTTTGGTGACAGTTGTTCTTCTCCTCCTAATACAGCATGGCAAAAATGTCCCCCAAATATCCATTTGTGAAGTCATTGGGAGATAGTTCAACTCCCAATGACTTCACAGTTAGTTTTGGTCCATAAAATAACCAAATCATAATTCCGTTTTCTGATGTAGCTGCAAAATTAATCAGAAAAAATATCAAAATAAATCACTGCTTTAAAATGTATAGTGTGTGCCTTCTAGAAATGAAACCTACATCTATCTCTGAATTGCGTATGATATGTATTAAGGTTATATCAAACAAGAATACATTTTTTGTAGAAAACAATGATTAAATTGAGGTTACCTGACCAGTGAGTTAAGTTGTGTTTTAAATGATGATTTAAATTCATTAAATTGAAATCAAATTGGCCTTGGTTGTTGTACACATGGAAACTAGTCATCCTTTTTTTGATCCAAGCTGTTACTTAACTGGTAGGGCTTGTTTTTGTTAGTGGGGAGAAACTAATTTGTCTACACTATTGTGTGCATAGGTTGTGTAGACATACTGAACAAAATCTGAACACAGGTTGCTAGCAGTGCAGCCACTCAACACTAGCTGAAAAAACCTGCCTAAGTATCTGGGTAAATATTCAAACTCTTAGCTTAAAGCTAGTTCAGTTTTATCTATTTACAGCTGCAGTCACAGACATATAAATGTTCTCTTTGCCCAAATCCTATTAATTTATAAAGAGTGTACAAAGTTCTTCTTCCCTGAACAAAATAACAGGAGATAATTTCTTCAGTTTCATTTCCAGGCCTCTTACAACCAGCTCTTTGACTTGAAAGCAGTCTTTCCTCAATCTTTCACTCCGCTCTGCCCCCGACCCTCCAGATTCTCTGGCTGTGTCTGGACTTTTTTGCTCCCTCTCTGTGTACCCCTGTGCACCTCATCTTTTTTTTAAATCACACACATGGCCCCTGCCTTTACCAAATCAGCCTGAATGGAAACCAACTTATTCACATGGTTCAGCATCTATTCACATCTTACTATGTGCCTGAATTTGGGTGGTGGCTCTTTTAATTTCAGCTACCTAGCTCCATAGAAGACTTAGACTGTTTATAGACATTTATTCAAAATGAAGGGCATCTGTTATATCCAGGTGCTTCCCCATGGTTTTGGCCAGTGCCCCCATGAGACAACACCAGTGACTTCAAGAGGCAGAGAAAAGAACTCTTGGAAGTTACATTTCAATTACTAGGGAAAAAGCAAAAAGTTACTATTAAAAAATGTAAGTAGATAATGTGAATAGCTGTAGATACTGTCTCATGATCTAGAGCATAAGCCAGTCATTAATTGATGGGGGTCTGAAAAAATGTTCCTGAGATTATTTCATAATTGACTGTCATGAAGTTATTGGCCCCTAGCTTTGAAGCATCTCTTATGTTGGCAAAAGGAGGCCTGAAATGGACTAGATGAAAAACTAAAGACTCCCCTTTGTGCTGCATTCCACCTCTGCATTGAAATAGAGACCTCATGGCATAAACCTTTTCTCTGATGGGGAGGCATGAGTGCTAGGCAGGGAGTCAGGGAGTGTCCATGGTAAGGGAACATTTTCCCTTTCTTTTCCTTATCTCAAGCTAGCCAGACACAAGGAAAATAAAGAACAACCTATGGACATATATTGGTTAAACACAGACAGTCAAAAAGCCCAAGACTGAATCAATTCAATCTTTGCAGGTTAGTTTAAACTGTGTAGATTGAACTGATAAGCAAGTGAAGAGACATTCACTTTTGATTCCAGAAATACAGCCACATGCCTGTAGTGGCCCATGCCAGAAGCTGGGGATGCCAGAGCTCACCTCCCTACCCAGCTGGAGCAGACATCTTGGGCCAAGGCTAGCTCACTCACCCTGTGAGGGGAGGGGGGGTGGCATTGAAGCAGAGGTACAAAGCATCCTGGGATGTTGGGGTCTGTGAGTTAACTTGAATCTGGAGAGGATGTGGGACAGAAGTTCAATAAGCCTATCTAACCTAAGTCAGTTAGGTCTGATATTACATCCATCCAGGTTTATCTTAAACTGATTTTGGCCACTTTGAAAGTGTTTTATGTGCACTGAACTTCTGTTGTGCTACTGGTTTGAACTAGTTTCTGATCACATATACCGATTTATGTGTAATTTCTGTCCCTATCTATTGTTTGCATGAAGGGCTGAATGCACTTACCCGACTAATGATCAGAAAGGTAACAGGATCCTTAAAAAAACATATATATTTAGAAACCACATCATCTGAACAGATGTAGCACTGTTAAAGTTCACTGGATGAACTAGGTTTATTTTCATCAGCATCTCTTTCAGTACAGGAACAAGAAGTCAGCAGGTTCACAGATGCATACCTCTAGTCCCAGTGGAATGTTTTGATGAATATTAATAACTGCTCAGGCCTATGTTCGACAGTTGCTGGGCCAAGAGAAACATACAAGAGTTTCTGGTTTAAAACTTACAGGTATGCTCTGGGAATTTTGCAGAAATGTCTTTGTGCCCATCCTACCCATGGTCTGTTTTGCATACTAAAATGAAAGCAGCAGTAAGAGTATCAAGAGGATCCCACCCTGGAAGGAAACCAAGGAACTATCAGATGAGTCTCAGAACTGTGCAAACTGCTTCAAAAGCCCATCTGCAAAATATTGGCAGGGAGAGGGCATTGTGAAAAAGAAACACTTCATTGATGTAATTTCAAAATTAGACAGCAGGGTACCTCGACTGAACTGGGGATTCCAGCTCAGAAGTCATATTCCGCAGGAACCTTCTCTTATGTTCCACCAAAATGGCTGGGAAAGGGAAGTTCACGAGATATGGAGCTGTGGAGGCAGCTGGAAAATAATATATTTTTTCCTCAGCAATTTAGAATTTCCTCATTTAGCAAATATTTTATTTGGCAGGTTTCTGGTGCAAATAACATGGCTCTCTCTCATTTTATTTACCTTTACACACTACCACCATCCATATAGTCAGCCAAAATGCCTGAAGAAATGGAAATGGCATAACCATTACTGCTGCATAGAAAGGAATTTTGCACACATTACATTACATTGTGTCACGACCCAGTGATTTTGTGCCTCGGCACTATGGAATTTCCGGGCCACATGAGAGCTCCTTTGCACGGCAGAGTGTTCTGCTGCAATTGAGAACCCGTGTGTAGGAGAGAGTTCCCGCCAATTTGCAGTTTCCTTTGCAGGATGCATTTCTTCTTTGCAGCACAGAAATGCACGGTGCAAAGAGTTCCCGCTATTCGAATGTATATTTGTGCCCCGCTATTGGCCAGTGCTAAATTATTCACACGTGGCGGCTAGTAATTGGCTCGCTGGCCGTTTAAAATTCCGCGCGACTTCCGCCCAAGTCGAAGAGCTTTGAGCACGCTGCAGAGTGCCTCTGAAGTTATCTGACTTGTGGCTGCCGATCGATAGACTGATCACCTATCGATCTTTCTTCCCATCGCTGAGCGCAATCCCAGCCCTACCCCTTTCCCCGCCGGCTTCGAATTGCGGACAGATTAACAGGCTTGGGCCCCGCCAGCTGGAACAACCCGCGTGGTTGTTCAGACGACCGGACCACCTGCGTCGTGATTGCAAGCGGCATGAGTAAAGTTTTTTGCAACCAATAAGTTGTGTCTGCCTCTTCATTCACCAGCCCGCCCTAACGTACGACCAATTTCTAACGCAACTCGAGTCGGCCCTGGCCGTCCGAGACACATTGCATTGACCACGCTATAGCAAAAGGATGATTATGTAAAAACAAATTCCTTGGATACTTCACCATTGATGCCGGTTTGACTTGAAGTCATTACTACCTGGTGCCTATGCTTTGCCTTATGTGAAATAAAGTGGTATTCTCTAGATTCCTGTACCTGCCAGGCTTCGAACATTCAGTAACGTGCAGCCTTGGTCCAGGCAGCCGGTAGAGGGCATCCAATGGTCTTCTGTAAGACGGTGGGCAGCCGTTTATCACCTGGGTGGCCTCCCCTAATCTTACCTGCCACGACTTTGAGTGTTATACCAGTGGGGGGGCCAACCACCCAGGTCTCTGCTGCAGCAGGGAGTCTGCCCGGCAGTTGTCCGTGGGGCTCCACCTCCCCTACACCCCAACCTCACGCCAACCTCCGGCAGGTCACCAGATCTTCTTGGCCATACCCGCAATGATGTTGTCTCCCTGGAACTCAATGGCCTTCATAGCCGTATCATGTTCTAGGCCCTGCCTCCCAAGATAACTAATTTAGGCAGTAGTAGGGCTTTAGAGAATCACTCCCTCCTGTCTCCCAGAAATCCCTGCCTGGGACTCTAAATTTACCCTGCGCTCAAATGAAAGATGGAGGACCAAAGAAAATACAATACAGCACTATCCTGCCTGCATTGCCTCATCCTACCTCTCAGCCCCTCCAAAAGGGGGAAACAAAAAGGAAAACCCAACACAAACTAAGTGTGGAAGGACCTGTCCGGTCCTTTCCCCTGCCCTTCTGTTAGGGAAATGGAGCAACCTTCACTCCCTATGATCCTGCTGGGGTTTGGCCCTTCATATGGTCAATGTCGACTGCGGCCCTTCGCCCCAGGTCATTTCGCCTCTCACTCCGCCCCACATGGTAAGTGCCGCTGCTGTCCTTCTCCACTGTAGGAGACGTCCAGCTTCTGGCATCCTGCAGTATCTCCCCACGCACCCGGCTATTTCTTATGGTATGGGCTGACACCCAGCCTCTGGCCATTCTGCTCCACAGCTCCCTTTGCTGCTCCCTTCTGTCTCTACCCGGAGGGGGAGCCTTCTTTGTCTCCTGTGCTCCTCTGACACTCCCACCTCTGTTGGAGTAGAGACCCTCCTCTGGCTCTCCCATCCCTTTGCTGATCCTGTCTCTGTCAGTGCGGAGAGCCTCTTTTGGCTCCCCTGTCTCCTCACCACGCTGTTCCCCACTGGCGTAAAGAGCCCCTGCCGGCTCTCTCTCCCTCGGGGTATTCCGGATGGAGTCCAGCGTCAGAGCCTTCCCCGACTCTGCTCCGCTCTACCTGCTGTCTTCCCTGGTGGTCCATCTTATCCCCGCCAGCTGGTGATTGCCAATGACGTCACCGGCTGGTTTCAGCTGGATAAAGGTGCAGCTGATGACCTGCATGGATTTCCTTTCTTGCTCCAGCTGCGCCACGGGTCCTGCTGCTGGTAAGTAATTTCTTTGAATTATTTTTGTATCTTTTCCTCTTTTGACGCATGCTCCCTGTCCCAGGGGGTCCCCATTCATTGTCTGGGGTTCTTTTCCCTGCTCTCCCCTGGGACAATTCCTAACTGAGGTATGTGTTCACTTGAAGCATCAGTGTTTGGTATGCTGTTGACAGTCTCAGCAGAAGGCAAGGATTAAGAAAACACTTGGAAGTGGTCTCTCCGGCTCAGATCTGAGACCTACCATTGTGTGGAATGTAAAGACAACTGGCTATGTTCTTGCCCATTCATAGCCAATCTGTCCTTTCCAGAGTTGACCACTTTCACAAGCCCTACATTCAATTCATCTATTTGCTTATTTTAGAAAGGACATTTAAAAAAAATAACTGGGAAATAAAAATAAAAAATTGGATGTGCAGACCATAGAGGAGAATTGCCAGCTGGCATATGGTACTTCAAACATCACTTACAGGAAGACTTTTGTCTGAAGGCAAAGTAATCCTCATCCCTTCCTCTGAAATAAACTTCAACAATATCTTAACAGCTGCCCCATTTCTTTAGCCCCTTGAGTCCTGATTCAGCAAAGAACTGGGGCATACATTTGATGACCCAGTTCCACTGAAGCAAAATTCCCTGACCTCTTCCATTTATTATCAGAAGTAAATCAGTTTATAATACTAATGGTTACGAAAGCTGTGTTGATGGGAAAGACTACATGACATATTAACGTTCCACTTAATATGTCTGAGCATAGAAATCATCTCTCTGGGTTCTGGGGAGTAGATAGGTCACTATGCTCCTTGCAAATAAAGTACCAAATATATGAGAAATAGGTTTTTCATACAGTGTTGTAATTATTTAATTCTTGCTCCATTTCCTCAAATATATGAATGACTATATTTCTTATCTAGACCTCAAAGTAAATGGCATTTCTAAAAGCAGCTATTGATAGCTCTGGTCTAGAATCAATATTACAGAATTCTTTAAAAGGATGCGGCCACAGAAAGCTTGTGTATGCATATAAATATATGCACAGTGCTTGTATATGCCCACACAATATATGATTATACAATCTTACCAATGTAACAGCCTTAAAAGGAGGGGGGGGGGTTAAAGTTGAATTAATTTTAAAATATTCCCATTTGCTTATTTACAATATCAGTTGTTTGTTACTCAGCTTGGACAATAAAAACTGAACAGAGAGCTGCAACTGGGCTTTCATTTCTAATTAGCTTTCCAGTTTTCATGCATGCTATGACATCCCCAAAATGAGGATTAGGGTTTCAGATTCCCAGAAGCGATAAATTCATGGAATATTTACACAATACTGTATCATGTATTGGTATGCCCTCTAGTATTTGAACTTTCCCTGAACTTTCCCTGACCACAGCTACCAGGTTCATGAGGAAAATTACAATATTGCCAAATC
The DNA here is from genome assembly GCF_000455745.1 of Alligator sinensis. NCBI lineage: Eukaryota > Metazoa > Chordata > Crocodylia > Alligatoridae > Alligator > Alligator sinensis. The sequence goes on along the minus strand of NW_005842810.1, from coordinate 317,113 downwards.
TTTCAAATTGATAGAGACAAAGGGCTCATCTACACATCTCCAGACAGTGATGTTGCTACAGCACCATGCTTTAGTGCTTCCTTTTGGAAGCACTAAGGCATGGTGCAGTACAGGTGGTTACTGTGCTGTGTGCATGGTGCACTGTTAGATTTCACCACTACATCATTGTAGCAGCGTGCTATACTGGGGGAGTGGGAGTGCGCTGCTGCGGTGATGTAGTTGGTGATCACATGTAAACCCGTGTGATCTCTATGTCACCGTAGCAAGCCATATGGCAATGTAGCATGTTGCTACATTGCTGTAGAGCAATGTGTAGTCATGCCCTAAAGCAATTCACACCCAAATGGGATACCCTTTGAAAACCTCAGCTGGCCTGAGGCAGGGGACGGTGGTTGTGACTACATCCCTTAGAACTGAGGTAAATCTGCCAAATCAGGAAATGTTACCCTGGTTCCAATTCAAGGTAACTTATTTCTGGGGCATAGTACTTTCTTTGCAGGGCAGAGTTGGTTTCCACCCAGTTGTCCCAAGGCAGTTACATCCAAGTTAACTTTTGATTCAAAGCTCCCTCTTTTGGGCAGGCCTGTTCATGTGGTCATGGCTAAGGTGACTGTGGTCTCTTCCCTAGGAGCTCTCACCTGAAGCCCAAATTATACAATGTTTATAAAACATTGCTGATGAGGACTCTGACCTGTCCACAGATCTCAAAATAGTGATCAATTCTATACCTCCACTCCCTATTCCTATTCCACTTCTATACTTCTTTCATCTCTGTATCCATCCATCTATTTTGCTTCCTCACCCACACATCAGCCCCTGCCTGCAGTGCATGCCTGCTCTTCCTGTAGCCCAGATGGTTCAAAAGGAGGTGGAGAGGGCAGCTCCAGGGGGCTCTTTGCTTTCCCCACCTCCCATACCTGAGAACAGGGAAGAGAAAGTCAGAAGGAGCACAGCTGCCTTGGGTTCTTCCTAGTCTTTCCCTCTACCCATGGGAAAGTAGTATCAGCTGTACCTCCGTCATCTGCTCCCCTCCCAAAGCACCCAAACACTTCTGTCAGTTCTGGAAGTGGTGCAAAAGGTCTGCCTGCCTCTCTCCCAGAGCAGCCATTCTTCCCAGGAGGCAGGAAAAGCTGCCAAGAGAGCTGATGGGAAAGGCTGGAGTTTCCCTGAAGCCTTGTGTCATTGCCATACCATATCCAGCAGGAGCCATGCCACTGGTAACACGGCATACACTAGTGTGAGATGGGGTGTGATCCAGGGCAAAGCAGGGAATGCTTAACTTCCAACAGTAGTCAAATGACCATCTCCCAGAGCTTGGAATACCATATAAGCTTGACTTTGCTCACATATCCTGCTAATGTATTTTAAAATGTAACTATCTCTGCCTGATCTAAGAGCAGAATCAATTTGTCTGTTAAATGCATTAGTTGTGAAAAACATTTTCGTACCAGGCCATAGAAGGGAAAGGAAGCAGGGGTACAAGCCAGCCATATCTACTGGAAACTCATTACTCACAAAGCTGAGTTCTTGACAGTGACAGCTTGGCTTGTCCACCATGGCGCCCAAGATCCTTTTGACAACACAGCTTCTCTAGGAGATCTGTAGCATCAGCCTATCCTTCCACCACAGGAGAAATGACAGGCAGAAAGAGGTAATACTGTTTTGACCAGTATTAATGCACCCACAGATCTCCATATTGTTTTGAAGAAATCAGAAGGAAGCAATAAGAACAAGTCAACTAATTTACCCATCCTTTTGGAATGAAAGGGTGGCTTCTCCTGTGCCAAATGTGCTAATATATTTCACTCCCATCCCAAAAAAACTTCATTAATATTATTTAAATCAAGCCTTGCTATGCTCCCTGAACACTTGCAGTCTTAAGGAAGTTGATTTTTCTAGGTTTGCTGGGGAAGAACTTAAGAAAAGAAAAGTTAATTGACTTCCCTAAGATTATACACAGGGAAGGTCTGCACCAGAGCCTGCGTAGGCATATCATGATAGTCTTACTCTAGCTAGCAGGGTATTTATGGTAAGGCTCAGGTGAAAGCTAACTTCAGAGCTATTTATCTAGCCTCTCAGCTGGAGTGTGTATCCTCCACTTAGCTGCATATTGCCCCAACTATAGTAAACTGCAGTTAATTCACTATCATGGTTTTATTCACTGCTGTTTCAATTTCCTACCAGCCACCCCTACCCCACCTAAATGATCAACTCCTGATACTTGGCCATGACTGAATAATTTGTCATTATTTGCATTCCCATTTGGAGGGGCAAAATATCCTGAGCTTACTATATGCTTCTCAGACAAGGTAGTTTAAAAAGTCAGCAACAGAGTCTGGAATAGAACTGGCCTTGCTGAACTCAAAATCCCATGCTTTAAATGCTAAAGTCAAGTGATGTGTTGCAGGGAAACTGCACTATAAATTGTCAGAAGCACAATGTTCTCTCACTCCTTGTGTGTGTGAGAACACACCTTAGCACACCGCAATGAGGAATAACTCGTAGACCAAAAAAAATTCCTCCAAACTTTTTTGCATTTTCAGCTTTGTTTTTCTCCAGACTAGAGTATTGAATACTACCGTGTTCTATTTTTTTTAAGTTGCATAAAATATGTATAAATAAAATATAGTGTTCTCCTGGTTTTATTGACAGGTCTCTGCATTACAGATCTGATCCAAAGCTCATGAAAATCAAAGGGACCTTTTACATCAAGTCCACCAGCCTCTGGATTAGGTTGTAATGTACATCTTTAAATCTGAACATTTTGTGCCACTTTCAGCAATAGTACAGACAAACAAAAATATTGATGGGTTGTTTCCTTGATTTGACATACACAATAGAAGGAGAAGAAATAGAGATGCAGTATATCAAGTTGCACTTATTAAATGTCAGCTTGGTTTTGATTCTACTTTTTGATTTTCATTGAGAAACATCTAGTATCATTCAATTAGGATATAGATCAAACTGGCACCATTGCCACAGGCATAACAAGGCATCCCCATAGGAAATGCAGTCATTTTTTTCTTTTGAAAGTCTGTGTGCATATTAGTACAATGGCTTGTAGGCTGTTAAAAGCTACTAAATCATATGGGTCCAGGGAAAAAAGATGTCCATTGTCAAAAGAAAAAAAAGCAATCAAAAAAGACTCCAGCTGGAGCATTAAAAACCCAGTGCTTGAGATGGATCCTGACTTAAATCTGGAATGAGTTTAGTGTTGCCAGCTTGTGAAAACTGCTGCTATATAAGTGTCATGACTATTTTGGGCTAAGGGCTCTCACAATCTCATGTTAAAGCACAGACAATACAAGGCACTATGCTACTGTTTGTCCAGAGTCTGCCTGGGGGAGAGGTGTGGGGGTGTGGAAGGAGGAAAGGGAGGGAGGCACAGAGCTCATGTGTCAGAATAATTCTTGCGCTCAGCTGTGAGCAGTAACCTCACTTCACCAACCTCAATGCTGGAGAGGAGGAAGTTAATGGAAGTAAGAGCCAGGAGAAGCTCTCTCTCCTATCTTATTTAGATACATATGAATAATATCTGATACTATAGATACATACAGAATCATAGAAAGTTAGCATTGGAAGAGACCTCAGCAGGTCATCTAGTCCAACCCCCTGTTCAAAGCAGGACCATCCCCAACTAGATCATCCCATCCAAAGCTTTGTCTAGCCAGGTTTTTGAAAACCTCCAAGGATGGAGTTTCCACCACCTCCCTGGGTAACCTGTTCTACCATTTTACTACCCTCTATTGAGAAAATTCTTCCTAATATCTAGCCTAAACTTCCCTTGTTGCAACTTGAGACCCTTTCGCCTTGTTCTGTCATCTGCCACCACTGAGAACAGTTCAGCTCCATCCTCTTTCGAGCCCCACTTCAGGTAGTTGAAGGCTGCTATTAAATCCCCTCTCAGTCTCCTCTTCTCTAGACTAAATAAGCCTAGTTCCCTCAGTCCTTCCTCATAAGTCATGTGTCCCAGCCCACGCAACATTTGTGTTGCCCTCCGCTAGACTCCCTCCAATATCTCCACATCCTTTCCATACTGGGGGGCCCAAAACTGGACACAGTACTCCAGATGTGGCCTCACCAGTGTTGAATAGAGGGGAATAATCACTTCCCTTGACCTACTGACAGCACACCTACCAGTGCAGCCCAGTATGCCATTAGCCTTCTTGGCAACAAGGGCACACTGCTGACTCATATTCCGTTTATTGTCCACTGTACCCCCCAGGCCCTTTTCTGTAGAGCTGCTGCCCAGTCAGTCGTCCCCCAGCCTGTACTGGTGCATGGGATTGTTCCATCCTAAGTGCAGGACTTTGCACTTGTTCTTGTTGAACCTTGTGAGATTTCCTTTGGCCCAATCCTCCAATTTGTTTAGGTCACTCTGAATCCTAGCCCCACCCTTCAGTGTATCTACTGCTCTTCCCAGCTTGGTGTCATTTGCAGACTTGCTGAGGGTGCACTCTATATCATCTTCCAGATCATTAATGAAGACATTGAACAAAACTGGCCTCAGGACCAACCCCTGGGGCACTCCACTTGATACTGACTGCCACTAGACATTGAGCCATTGATTACTACTCTCTGAGCCTGATGCACCAGCCTGTTTTCTATCCACCTTACGATCCATTTATCCAGCCCATGCTTCCTTAGCTTGTCTGTGAGAACGCTGTGGGAAACCATATCAAAAGTCTTGTTAAAATCAAGGTACATTGCATCCACTGGTCTCCCTGCATCCACAGAGCCAGTCATCTCATCATAAAAGGCAATCAGGTTGGTCAGGCATGACTTGCCTGTGGTGAATCCATGCTAACTGTTCCTAATTGACTTTTTTTCCTTGAAGTGCTTAGAAATGGATTCCTTAAGGATCTGCTCCATGATTTTTCCAGGGACTGAGGTGAGGTTGACTGGTCTGTAATGCCTTGGATTTTCCTTTCTCCCTTTCTCAAATATGGGCACTGTTTGTCCTTTTCCAATCATCCAGGACCTCTCCTGATCACCATGAGTTTTCAAAGATGATGGCCAATGGCTCTGCAATCACATCAGCCAACTCCCTCAGCACCCTGGGGTGCATCCCATCTGGCCCCATGGACTTGTTCACATCTAGCTTTTCTAAGTAGTCCCTAACCTGTTCTTTCATCACTGAGGGCTGCTTACTTCCTCCCCAAACTGCTTTCTTGTGCAGTAGTCTTGGAGCTGATCTTGCCTGTGAAGATGGAAGCAAAAAAGGCATTTAACACTTCAGCCTTTTCTGCATCTTCTACAAGGTTGCCTCCCCCATTCAGTAAGGGACCCACACTTTCCCTGATCCTCATCTTTCTACCAGCATACTTATAGAAACTCTTTTTGCTACCCTTCACATTCCTTGCTAGCTGCAACTCCAATCGTGCTTTTGTCTTCCTGACTTCATCCCCTGTGCAATGCTCTTATATTCTTCCATAGTTATTTGTCCAAGTTTCCACTTATTATAAGCTTCCTTTTTGTGGTTTATTTTACTGAAGAGTTCCCTGCTAAGCCAAGCTGGTTTCCTGCCACACTTGCTAGTGTACTCTCAGTAAGGCTTCTTTCAAGTGCAGCCAGCTCTCCTGGACTCCTCTCCCCCTCAGACTGGCTTCCCAGGGAATCCTGCCCTGAGCGAGTCAAATCTGCTTTTCTGAAGTTCAGTTTTCTTATTCTGTTGCTCTCCTTATCTTTCCTTAGGATCCTGAACTCAATCATTTTATGGTCTCTTCTGCCCAGGTTGCCATCCACTACTATATCCCTCACCAATACATCCCTGTTTGTGAGCAGCAGGTCAAGAAGAGCACTGCCCCTACTTGGCCACTCCAGCACTTGCACCAGGAGTTGTCCCCAACACTCTTGAAAAACTTCCTGGATCACCTGTGCACTGCTGTATTGCCCTCCCAGCAGATATCAGGGTGACTGAAGTCCTCCATGAGAACCCAGGCTGGTGATCAGGAAATTTCTGTTAGCTGTTTGAAGAAAGCCTCATCCACCACTGCCTCCTGGTCTAGTGGTCTATAATAGACCCCACCATGACATCATCCTTCCTGCTCTCTCCTCTGATCCTAACCCAGAGACTTTCAACAGGCCTATCTCCAGATTCGTACTGGAGCCCTAAGCAATCATATGGCTTTTACATTGAGTACAACTCCTCCTCCTCTTCTGTCCTATCTGCCCTTCCTGAACAGTTTGTACCCATCCATGACAGTGCTCCAGTCATGCAAGTCTCTGTTATTCCAATCACATCATAGTTCCACGACTGTGCAAGGATTTCCAATTCTTCCTGCTTGTTTCCCAGGCTCTGTACATTTGTGTACAGACATCCGAGGTAACTAGTGGATTGCCTTGATTTCTCGGGAAGTATGAGAACACCTTCCCCATTGCCCCCTCCTGCTTGCTTTTCCTCCAGGTCTACCGCTTCCCCACTTACCTCAGGGCTTTGGTCTCCATTCCTGGTGAGCCTAGTTTAAAGCTCTCCTCACTAGGTTAGCAAGCCTGTCGGTGAAGACGCTCTTCCCTCTCTTCACCAGGTGGATCCCATCTCTTCCCAGGAATGCTTCTTCTTGGTAGAACAACCCCTGGTCAAAGAAGCCAAAGCCTTGCTGGCGACACCACCTGTGTAGTATATAGGTATACTATATCTATAGTACCTGAACACTTCCAAGTAATTTACAAATCACAGTATTGACAGACTCACATGTTCAAAAAACATGAGAGTTTTCTAAAACAGTGGATCCCAAACAATGGACTGCTAGGCTATGAATGCACTGCTCTCAACCCCTTTTCAATTAAAAGCTTGATGAGGGTACTGGTGATCTCAGGTCTGATGACCTAAGGAAGGGCTCTTGGTGCCCCAGAACCTGTCCAATACCTCTCCTAAGTACCATCCAATAAAAGATATTGCAAAAAATCCTTGCCTTTCACACACTTGCTGGACCATCACAGCTACAATCATCCAATAGTCTACTATGAGGACACACAGTCAATCATGATGGGTATTGGCAGTGACCACCTGTTCCAAAAAGCATGGGAACCAGTGTTCTAGAGCAGTGCTCTACCTTTTACCCCTCGCGAGCCAGATGATTACAGTGGGGTTGGTCCACAAGCTGGATCAGACCCCATGCACCAGGATCAAGCCTGCATGCCTGGATCGGGCCCCACACAGCCTTAGCTAGCCCTGTACCACCTTTATGTGGCCCCACATGCCTGGATCAGGCCTTGGGGCACTGCTCTGCCCCCACTGAGCCCCATGTGCTGAGATCAAGGCCCCATGCCACCTCTGTCTGGCTCAGTATCTGGGTTCAGGGCCCCCAGGGCACCATGCTGCCTCCATCCAGCCTCATGAATCAGGACTGTTCCCTATACCACCCTGATCTAGCACATGTCCACAGCCCTCAGGACTCCCCACAGACTCATGGGGAGTCCTGGGGGCCAGATCTGGCCATGGGCTGGAGGTTGAGCATCCCTGTTCTGAAGGATTGGTCTTGTGATGATTGATTACTCTTCAGACTTTTGAAATTTGAGTCTCTATTTTTTGAACCATCCTATTAGACTATTAGTGTGATCTGGAAAAGAATGGAGGGTGTCATGATTTTTGACCACTGGGGTTTAATAATTTTGGGAGGTAAAATGGATTAAAAACCCAAGCAAGCAGGAGGAAAAATCAGGCACAGAACTTCTAACTGCTCAAACAGAGCAGTGCAAGTGAGGAAGTGGGAAGAGATGTTTATTGGCAAGAAACAAGTTTATTACACTCCTCTGGAACACTGACCTCTATTTAACAACAAATTCAAATGGGGGAAGGGAAAATTAAGAAGGAGGGGAGAAGGAAAGCTTAAAAAGCTAGAAACTTAAGAAGCAAAATCTTTAGGCAGGCAAGATAGTCAGTGAATGAGAATGCACTTGAGACATTGGTGGTTACATTTTAGCCTTCCTGGAAAATGCTTGAAGGGGAAATTCTGCTGTGGTCTTAAAGTGCTAAGTGTTCCAAGAACTTGATCCAACTCTCTTGGAACAAAGTCAAAGAAAGAGGAGCTGGCCTTTGGGAAGAAAGTATGACATGGAAATTCTGCTCTTCTCTCAGAGGAGGGGGGGGCGGGGGGGGGCTTCTTTAGAAAAACAGAGTGTGGTTGAACAACACCCAAAAGTGAGATTATACAAAATACCCAGACTATGCAAATATGTATACATTCAACCACATGTTTATTTCATGTTCTTGGCAGCTGCCAGATTTTAATTTTAGAAAATGTCGTTCAGAAGGACATACAGTGGTAAAGATTTTTTAAATATATATAGAACCCTAAAGGTAGGCTCCCAAATATGCAAATTTAGGCATTTAAATCAGTGGCATCATTTTTACATCTGTGGGGACATCCAAGCATCTATCACCTCTGCTGATCCAAATGAGGGAGGGAAGAAAGCATGTCATGGCCAAATGAGCTTCATGGTTATCAGGACCAAACCCAAGCCCAGTGCAACCTGGAGCTTTAAATTGTGCTAAAAGGTTAGGGTCCCTTAGGGTGTATCTACACGTGCTATTAATGCTATAAAGGCTTACTGTACAGTAAAATACTACACAATAAGCATTCCCTAGGAACAAATCTGCTCCCAATGGGAGCAACCTGGGACAGGGCTCCTCCTACCCTGCTTTGCCCACCTGCAGCAGCCACAGAGAGCTCCAGGCTCCCTCAGGGTGCTTGCCTGGGGGCTGGCAAGGAGCATGGGGCTGGTCTCCATGTGCACAGGTCAGGAGAGCTCTGCCAGCTGCAGTGGCAGCTGTCTCCTGACCCCGTACACATTGGGAAGGGTCCTAACATGCACAGGACCAGAAGACAGCTGCTGCTGCAAAGCTCTTCCAGCCTCATGGACATGGGGACAAGACCCATGCCCAACGGGGTTTCCCTGCCCAGCTGGGGGCTGGCCAGGAGCTCTCCCACTTCTGGGGCAGATCCCAGCCAGCACCTGGCTTGGTGGGGAAATCCCAGAGGTGGGATGGTACCTTGTGCCCAGAAGTGGGACAGCTCCCAGCCAGCCCCCAGCTGTGTGGAGAAGCAGATTGCTCCCCCGTCCCAGTGCTGCTTGGCTTCTGGCTCCTGTGGGGGAGTTCTCTATCCCCTGTGGGGGAGTTCCCCATCCCCTGTGGCCCCCTGGTATTGGGGCTCACCAGGAGTATATATGCTCCCTGTCAGCATCTACACACATGCTACTGTGCAGTATCTTCTGCACAGTTAGTTTACTACCTGTATTTACACTTAGTAGCTAACTGCACAGTAGACTAATTCACTGCATGGTGTGCACATGTAGACGGTGACGCTTTAGTGCATAGTAGATTAATATACTGTGCAGTAAAGTGTCTTGTGTTGACATACCCATAGTACCATTGTAATGCAGTTCCACCATGCCACACCTTCTCCCCATCTTCACTTAGATAGGTCCGGCCCAGAGGTCCAGGATCTGGAGGTGGCACATCTCCACAATGGGGATTCACTGCTGGAGAGGCAGGGTCAGTTTCTAGCTCCTTTGTGACTCCTCAGTAGTGGAAATGGTCCTAATACAGTTAATCAGACCAAAAGGCATTATAACTCTGACATTTCAGTAATTCAGTGTGCCCAAGAGAAAAGAATCATATGCTTCACCTCTTGGTTACAAGAATAAAAGCAGCCCAGGATAGTTAAATTGTAAGTCCATTGACATTTTAAACAGTCAGTATAAGCCCATTGACATTTTAAACAGTTAACAGATGTAATAGCAAACTTGCTATAATAGCAGACTTGCATATCACCATGTATCTTTCAGGACCCTGTCACACAAGACTACTACTCATGTATTTTCTCCAAGGAGAGTGTGTCACACACTGAGGCTGCAGGACTTGTTCTTCTTGCAGTAGCTCATGGCTGCCAAGGACCACTGCATGACTGCAGAGGAGGCAGTGGAGCAGCCTCAGTCTCCACTGCTCTCCATGGTGGGTCTCAGCAGGCAAAGGGAGAGCAATGGTTAGCAAAACATACAGAGGGCCAAGGACTCCACTCTGGCCCCAGACCTTCTCTACCCAACAGTCAGCTGTCAGTGCTGTCCAACCCAGACCATCTGCATCACAACAGATCCCATCTACTTCCATCTGCTGCACCCACTTGAACTTCTCCCCGGAGTCCTTTAGTTAGTAGGCCTCAGCTTCTCACTCAACACACCTCTGTTCTAACTGCCTCCAGCCTTTGCCTCAACATCCCTGAAAAATACCATTACTGCCTAACAGTTTCCCTGCCATCTTCAACCACCTAACTCCTTTGACCTTCTAGCCCCATGGGCATCTCCACAAATGTAAATTTCCCTTTCATCTTGTTCCAGACAGCCTCCCTGACAAATTTCCCAAGCACTCTTCAGCAGTCACTCCATTTTCACAGGTGCTGAATTTTGTACATCTCCACATCCCATCCTCGACCTGACCTGAAGCAATATATAGTACGGCATGTTTACACCTTAATTATTTATTTTGTATACCTGAAAAATGATACGCATGAAGCTGCAAAAATCTTGAAATGATAACATTAGGTATTAGGAATATTTAACTAAATGAGTCCTATGCTATACTTGTCCCTTCAAAAGTTGAATATGAGTGTGTAAATTGATCTCATAACAATAGATATGCTACTAAGCACACTTAAAAATAAATTAGTAGTTATCTGTAAAAAACTGCTTTAAACGTTTGACTGTTTTATGAGCATGAAGGAAAAACCCTAAAGAAAACCATCCCTCACGCACAGAAAAATGGTGACATCATTTTACTGTCATGGATTGTGAGAGTCCAAAGAAAAGGAATTACTGACAGAAGGCAAGGAAAGCCTGTAGGATATGAATTAACAAAAAGCATTTACCAGTGAACAGCTGTCACCCCTGTGCAAGAATTCAGACTTTGGAGCTCCCTCTGCTGGCCAGAAATGAACTTTTAATCCACAAACAAAATGTGCGCATTGGTCCATGCTTGAAAAAACATTCACTTTGGTAATAAAGTGCCTATCGGTGTGTATGCGTATCCTGCAATATTACAGGGAAGAACAACCTGATGTTCAATTTGGAACAAAGATACTTTCACTCAGTTTTACATATTGGGTGTGGATAGCACGTATGTACAAATACAGCACTTCTTTCCAAAGAATACAGTGACTTTTAATATAACTCATTTTAGAGTCTTTCTCTTTGCTTTCTGGTTTTGTGCCTCCGGGATTCATATTTCTTATGCAGCAATAAGGGCTAGAAACTTACTTTTAAAGGACTGCCGTTTAAAAAAATGAAAAGATAAGAGTCTCACCTAACCCTGACTGAAGGAACAACAAAAACTGCAAGAGTAAGATAAAATTACAATAGGCCACAATATAGCAAATGGCTATTTGCAGGCAAAGAGGGCTTGTAACAAGGTATTAGGTAGTAGGATATATGTATGCCCCAATGTATCTCTTGTGATAGAGGCTGCCAATTACACTGTAATGGCAGGTTTTCTGCAAGTCTGGAGCTCATGTGACCAGTGATTCAAGTCAACTCATATTATATACAGTATCTGGTCTCCTTCTGCTTAGACTCTCACCAGACTGCTGTATTAGATGCCAGTCCATTGGGCCCTGTGCATTTTAAGTCCAGGCAGTGACCTGGAGAAAGCACTTTGTTATGTAAGAGAGAAACTGGCATGTCGTAAAAGCTGGGAGAGCTGCCAAAGTCAAGAACGTGTAACACAGAGTATGGATAATTGTAATTTTTATGGTGCTTTAGGTCAAAAACAGTTATTAGGGAAGCTAGATTGGGTAAGGCTAAGTTACTGAGATCCAAAAAGGTAAAGACAAGGGACATGTCTAGATGAGCATGCACATGCCTCTTGCAGCATCTCAAAGCCTTTTGAGATGCTGCAAGAGGCACGTGTGGGAACAAAAAAATGTTCCCCACGCTGCAAATTTGCAGCGTGGGGGCAAAATTAGATCCCTGGATATCCAGGTGACAAAAAATACCCTGGGGGAAAAATGAGGAACAGAGCATGGTCAGCACCATGCCCTGAAGCAACCAGAGGTTTGGGTCCTCCACAGAGACGCTCTGGTAGCCAATCAGAACATCTCTATGGCTGGCTCTCACCTCCTTGTTGAAGCATGCTGCCTGCCTATGCAGTACAGGCAGCGTGCCAGCCGCAGGGAGCTGGACCGGGGCTCCATGTCAGTAAGTAGGGGATGTGGAGGGCTGAAGGAGGGGGGGAAGGGACCATGTGGCGCTCATATGCCCCACCCCCACTTGCTCCTCCAGCCCCCCAGATTGCTGCCCCTCCTGGCCCCACCCCCCACTTGCACCCCCCAGCCCCCGATGGCTGCCCCACTTGGCCCCAGCCTCCCAGCACTTCAAAAAAACCCAAACCCCATACCCACCAGCAGTAGCAACTGCCATCAGGGTCACTGGGGCCTCTTGGCAGAGCCCCCCCAACACAGCACAGGGCAGTGGGGGGCAGCGGGGACTGGCCCCAGCCACCTGGCACCCACACTGCCACTGCCTCATTGCAGCTGGCACCCGGGGCCTGGCACCAGTCAGCCTGAACAGCCCCAGCCGCCCAACAGTGTGCAGAGTCACACAGCACCCTGCTGTCCAGGGCTGCACCCACACGATGGAGCAGAGGCAGTGGGGGTGCCAGGTGGCTAGGGCCAGTCCCTGCTGCCCCCTGCTATGAGGCCCCAGTGACGCCAACAGCAGCTGCTACTGCCAGTGAGTGCGGGCCTTTTTCTTTTTTCCCCCCGGGATACTGGGGTCAGGTGGGGCAACAATGTGGGGGGAGGTTCAGGGGGCAAGTGGGGGCTGGTGGGGGTCACCCCATGGTCCTCTCCCTCCTCCTCCAGCCCCCTCCACCCGCTACTTACTGGCCAGGAGGCCCCAGTGACCTTGACGGCTGCTGCTACAGCCAGTGAGTACAGGGCTTTTTTTTTTTGTAATGCTGGGAGGCTGGGACTGGGTAGGGGTCTGGGGGTGCAAGCAGGGGATGGGACCGGGAGGGGCAGAAATCCTGGAGGCTGGAGGGTGGGGCACATGGGCCCTGCAGGGTGGGTGATGGTAGCCCCTTCAGGGGCCATGTTGCCCCTGTTAGGGGGCTGTATCCCCTCTTGGGGGGCTGTAGCCCCTGTGGGGAGGCTGTACAGGGAGGCTGTGCCTGCGGTGGGCAGGGGACCCACCCCTCTCCCAGGACAGGGCAGCTTATTACACTGCTGCCCCCTTATTACCTGTTCTGGTCCCAGACTCTAGCTCCCCCTGGATGCAGATATGGGAGGAGCAAGGCAGGGTTATTTTGCCCCAAGTGGCACAACTTGCACCATACCAAAGTGCATGTCCTGGCACATGCACCAAGGCAAAAAGCCCCGGCTCAAATTTTCACCTCTTCTATTTGAGCCGCTGCAAGTGCACTTGCCGCATGTGTGGATGCACCCAAGAAGCTTGTATTTGACCCAGAGGTAAAGAGAGAGCTAGTGGAAGTGTCATGCACAGGAGATAGAGAAGGAGGATAATATACTAGAGAGAAAGGAAAGCACAGAGTGGTGGGCCACACCAAATCTTACTGAAGGAATTTTAAGTCACACTTTCTTTATTAGGGATGGACACAATGTTGAGGGCCCCCACTCTGTTCATGGCAGCCCCTACCACACACAGGCCACCTCGCCATAGGGGACAATGCCCTGTGCTGACCTGGTGTCCTTCAGCAGCCCCAAGCAAGTGGCCATCTGGGACATCCTGCTTCTTCCCATCCTCCCCCAAACACAAACACTCCCCCACCTTGCCCCTGTACTGACCTCTCCTTTTAAACAACTACATGCAAGCCCTCAACTTTTTTAACTATGTTGCAATAATCTGGTGCCAATTTGAAATCCTAAATGGTAACTCTTAGTCTTGAGAAAATATACACTTTTGAGTTGTAAAAGCCTTTTAAGACATGCTTATGTAAGCAGAGCTAATACAATATTAATGGATGTAGCAGCAAAGCAGGCAGAGATGGTCACCTAAATGGAACAGCATTCCAGTGTCATGGTTACTTTAAACTGGTGCGATTACACTGTTATTTCAATGACATCACTATAAGCAGGTTGCCGTATTTGTAAGCTCCTTCAGGCAAAGTTTCATGCCCAGAGCAGTCCCTTAGGTGGCCCCAGCATCAAGCAGTCTTTTCCAGTCTGTCTTTTGTTCCCTGAGCAGTCCATCAGCCTGTCCCAGCCACTAGGAGAGGTCCCTCGTGGCTATGTGGCCTTCACACAGCAGGCTTGCCCTCCACATACTCCAGCTCACTGCTGCTTCTCCCACACTTGTGCTCCCTATGATTGCTTTCTGGGGAGATTGTAACTCCCAGTAAGCCACTCTCTCATTAGTAGTCTTCTCACAGCTGTTGCTACTCAGCTTTTTTAAGGGGACAGGCCACCCTGTTACAATCACTTAAATGTAATATCTTGAACATTATTAACTTTTTTTCTAAACAAGCTAATTTAAATTAGTACTCAACTGACTAAACATACTCTCTTACACTTCCCTCTCTGTTCATCTGTGGAAGAGAATGAGCATCAATTTGCACCTGTTTTGAATAAAAGTCCTATACAGTTAGGCCTGCTTAGAGGTTTGATAGTAAAATAAAGAGCTTTCATATATAGACCACTAGTTGAATTCTTATCCAAGTCCTTAGTGTATGATCCAAATCCCACTAAGGCCAAAGGAAAGATTCCCCCTGATTTTTCTGCCAACTGGGTTAGGCCCACTGTACTAGTGGCTTTCAATCAGTTTATGTTGTTCACAACCAACAAAGACATCCTTGAAGATTGTCTTTAATTAACATTTGCATGTCATAGTAGAACAGGAGTGCCTGGAAGAATGAGCTATTCCTGTCATATGGGAAAGGATGGGCATAGTGGGTGAAGGGAATGACTTAAGCAGCAAAGATGTGTCTTTCTTTAACGTAAGATAGGGGCTTATGCTTACAGTAGTTTGCTTGTTTTGTCTCTGTTAAACAATTGTACCCTCTGCTCAAATTTATCTTCATTTATTTGAGCATGCTCTCTTCAATAGGAGTAGTAATAGATGTGTAGTATCCAGTTAAAAGACTGATGCTTCCCAGCTCCAGTTGCTTGATATAGGGTAGGGTTACAGAAGAGGAATCTCTAGATACCACTAGTAAATGTTAGGGGTCAGCATCCATTGACTTCAGTGTTTACTTTTCTATCCTCAGTCCTTTTCTAATTTTAAATATCAAATGCAAAGAAAATATACTGCAAACTAAAAATAAACACACCCACAAGCTGGTATGATGTAGAGAGAAACACATGAGCATGAAGGCCCTGAGAGAGAACTGGAGCCCCCCCACAATAGATGAAAGGATTATGTCTTCCTTTTATTTATTATACACTCTTAAAATTTGATCATTTTCTGACCACATGGTCACTTCTTCCTACAATATTCTCCTCTACAGCGACTCCTTTGGCTGCTGAGCTAGATCTGCAGTCTATTTGGTGCTACTGGTGATTGTAACTGGGTGCATCTACAAGAGATGTTTCTTGCACAGTAGACTAATTAATTGTGGAGTAAATGTCTTTGCATTTATACATGCACCCCTATTAGGCAGGAGTAAACTCATTTACTCTGCAGCAAGATAGTATTTGTACATACAAGTGCTATCCTGCTGCAGAGTAAAAAACTCTGCAGCAGTGCATGTGTAGACACTGGCTCAACGTAATGCAGAGGGGCTAGCTAGGGCACAAGAGTGCTTTAGTGTGGGGCTAGTTGGCAGGCAGCCCCTGCACTGAAGCACCCTCATGCCCCAGCCAATCCTTCCAGAGAGAGCAGCCCTGGGCTGGGAGGCTGACCATGGGGCCCCCTGCCAGCCGGGGCTACTCTGCCCTGGCTCAACATGCTGCAATCCTGGGCACACATGCATATGTGCACCTGGCAGCAACAGGCTCTGGAGCAATAAGCTCTGGAGTTTACTGCTGTGTATTAATAGGCGGATGCTCCCACGGTCAGCAACAGGATGGGCATTATACTTCTGTAAGCACAGAAACACCACCACTACCATTGCCATAGAGGTTCTTAAGAAACAGGCTGCCAATGTTCTCAGTGATTCTGTTTAAATGTCCTACATTTTTCCTGTTGGACCTCCTTTCATGATCGCTACAACGTGTGATGTGGGTTCAGATGACATTGCTTGTTATGGTAGTAGCTGGCTTGCTGTTGTTCCTGTTCAATTTATTGTGCTACCGTTTCCACAAGAGTTGGCTTCCAAAATTGATTTGTTATAGGCAGCCTGATATAAGGCCCTCTCCTGTGCTGTATGCCATGTATTTTTCTGATGTGCGTATACAGACCTGTAACATTGCTTCTGGGTTTTTATTACCCTGCAATGCCATTTTAAATGGTTTCTTGGGAATCTTGACAGCTGTTTCTGCTTTGCCATTAGACAGGCTGTGCAGCAGAAGAGATGCATTATGTTCAAATTCTGCTGATGCTGCTAACATTGCAAATTCCTAACTGGCAAGTTGTGGTCCACAATCTGTTATGAGTTTTTTCGGATTCGATGTCAGGCCAACCATGCTTGCCACATGCACTTACAGAGGTTGCTGATGCACAAAAAGATGCAGTTCCCAATTGTCAGAATACCGACCAACAACACATTTTGGTGTTTTTTCTGTGTGACCATCTGTTTGTTTGGGCAGTGTGACTGTGCTAGTCTGACCTTGTTCCAAGTCATAGACAACAGGGGTAGTGTAACGAATTGTCCATTATCTGATGACACCCTGACTGACGTCTAAGGCCTGTGTAGGAGGACTGTGAAATAAGCAGCTCCATCAGGAAGATGACTTTTATTTGACAAGTGATGACCTTCTGCCTTATTAACATCCCTAAGTAAGTGCCTCATCATTTTGAACATGTTTTGTTGAGTGAGGAGGGTTGTGACATACTGAAGTTCCTATTGGAACATAGATATTGATATGTTCTTTACCTTTGGAGTAGGTATATCTTTACACAAGTCAGGAAATGTTTTCCAGTTTTCAGACCCCAAACCAGCACAAATAGCATCTCTATCTTTTCTCCAGCTATGTTTCATTACTATGTTTATCACTTAAAATCAGGGGTGAGAATAAATCATATGCCACCTCCTAAAGGGTATAGCTTGGTATAGTTTCATAGTTTCTAGGGTCGGAAAGGACCTAAGCAGATCAAGTCCGACTCCCTGCCCTGGGCAGGAACAAGTGCTGGTATAGTGCAGGAGATAAATGTATCAGAGAGTAGTTTTGTAGCTGTGTGTGCACAAACATAGAAAAGTTAAGACTGCTTCCCCCCACTTTTCTAGATAATGGCAACTATCCAAACCAAACAGGTTTTAATCATTACCTACCCCCACAGGGATGTCATCTGCATGAGTCTGAAACCCAATGCAGTTTTTAAAGTGTGATTCTTTTCAAGTGAAAGACATTACCTACATATGGCAGAGCAGGAAAAAGAGTAGGCACAGCCTCCTATTAAGATCTCATGAGTCAGCAACTGCGGAGGTGTCTAATAACCCTATATAGCAACTCTCCTGACAGCAGCATTAGCAGAGTTCAGCCTTCTTCAGGAGGGAAAACACATGGTAGAAAGCTTTCATACCACCTCCAAATAAGTATGGAATAATGATGAAAATGTGGTAGGGGTTAAGGAAGAGAAACATTATGTCAGGAGGAGGATTTTCTACATGGTCTTAACCCAGCTGTGATCCAGAAAATTCTTTATTCTTCTACTGAATCAGTGAGGGAAAATGTCTACCATTCTGTTAACCATGAGATTCAATGGTTCAGTGGTTCAATTTGTGCACTGAACTCAGTGCTTCTTAAGTTTTGGAAAGTACATAATATATGCCTCTGGTACACATTTGGAAGTGCAATCATTTGCTCCTCAGACACCCAAGTAAGACAAAATTGTTTTAAGATTAAGTAACTGATACTCTGTTCTAGAGACAGGTGCTTAAACTTCCATTTTATGTTTTTTGCTGTGGTTTTAACAAGTGATAGCAATTTAAGTATGAATGTGGGTTTTTTTTCCTTTGTTACAAAATTTTCCGTGAAATTAAAATTTAACTGTCAAAATAACTTGTTTACTCATAAAAGTTCACATCTTCAGGTTCCTCTTTAGGATTTCTCTCACAGCCAGCTGTCCATTTGGCTAGGAACACACTTTGAAGTTAATATTAGGACTGTCAGACCATGGAATCACCTTTTAATCCATAGCTGAGTTATTCTATACCAGGCTGTAAGATGCATGTTGTCACCTCAGGTGCAGACAAAAAGTAGAGCTCCCCATTGTAATTTGCAGGAAGCATTCTGAGTTACAACGATTCCCTGAACCAAACAGAAGTTCACTGTTGGTTTCAGGGGAGAGAGGAAGCTAGCTGCTGGCTGGGAGCCTGCAGCTGGTTTCCCTTAGCAATGGCCCCTCCTTTCCCAGCCTGTCCCTGTTTCAGAATGGGAGGGGAGAAATGGAGCAGAGGGAGCTCATTCTAGCCAGTCCCCAGCTAGCGCTGGAGGGTTGGGTGTGTGAATTGTGTGTGGGCCCTCTCCTGATCCCATCCTCGTCGCCATGTGAGGGCCGGGAGCGGTCCGGGCCCTTTTTTGCGCTGCGCAGGCTGTGGCCAGCAGCCCGGGCACGCTGGGTCGGAGAGAACAGGCGACACGCTGGAATTAGGCACGGATGCGTAATGGTTGATTCAAGATTGTTTACTTACACCAAAGATGGTCGCGATGTAGGCTGGACAGTTTCCCAGGCACAGCTCCGCTTAAATCCTCATTTGAGGACTCAGACAACACTCGGATCACTCCCACGGAGTTGTCGAGGCTCCGTGGATCCTTTTGCGCGCAGGGAGAGGGATATGTCGAGGACTGCGCTCAGTGACGGGGAGAGGCTAGAGGCTGATCAGACCCCTGTTGCCTGCTTGAAATGCACTGGGTCCAATAGGCTCCGCAGTGCTTAGAGATCTTCACACAGCATGAAGTCTCCTCCTCCTGGTGTTCGTGGAGTCCTCCAACTTGGACGGAAACCACTCAAGCCTTTTATACGGCTAGCGAGCCAATCACTAGCCGCCACGTGTGAATAATTTCACGCAAGCCAATAATGGGGCTCGAATTAGAATACGAATGGTGGGAACTCTTTGCAACAAGCATTTCTGTGCTGCAACAAAGAAATGCACCCTGCAAAGAAAGCTACAAATTGGCAGGAATTCTTTTTGCACCGGGGTTTTCCTCTGCAGCAGAAAACTCCACCGTGCAAAGAAGCTGCAATTTAGCAGGAACATAATTCAGTGGTGCCAAAGCACACACAAAACAAAAATCACACCTTTGGGTTGTGACAAATTGGAGCCCACCCACTTTGAGGAGGCTCCAATACATCTACCCCACCCTTCAGCAGGGTCTGAAAAAAACCCAAGACCAAACTTCCTCCACTCTTTTCCCCCTTCCCATTCTGAAACCCATGACAGGCAGCACAGACAGAAGTTACAGAAGACGCTTCATTTTGAAACGTCTTCATCTGACCCCTCGTGCAATGAGGGTTCAGATTTTCACCTGATCGGCTATTTTTTAAAGCAGTCTGAAGCCATTTACTTATGTTTGGTCATGAATATAGACTGATTTCTGTTGCCAGATCTGGTGAAAATTTTCATTTCTGTCTGTGCCCCTCATGGCATGTGTAGCTTGTAAAAAAAACCACATCAGTTTAGATCAGAACTAAATTACCACATTGAACTCAAGTGACCTCAACTTCAAGCTTTGGAAGCTGAACCATATTCTTTATCTGGTTTTGAATGACCATGTCAACCAGAACTTGTTCTGTACTCAAATACACCCTAACGACATGCCTTCTTGTTGTCTTTCAACTGAGCTGGTGTTCAGGAGCTGGTGTAAACTTCTGGAGTTTATACCCCGCTCTCGCTGCTGACTTCTACTGCTTCCCCTCACCACCAACTGGCACTGCAACAAATTCCCTGATCACCAATTCTCCCTGACTACTCAACGCTGCCACTGCTGCTGTTTTCTCTCATTGCTGATTGCCACTCATTATTATCATTCTGGCTTCACATCCCCCCTCTAAGAACCTATCATGCTCCCCGAAGCGGGTGTGCCCCACAGTTTGGGAAGTGCTGATTTAGGGGACGTCTGCACTGGGTGGTACAGTGCTATCTCTGTATAGCTGCACACACTGGCTCCAAAATCAGAAGCCTTGGACCTGTGCTAGTGCAGCACTGTGTGTAGGTCTGACAAGGCCTGCCTCTCAAAACCCAGAGCTGCACTAATGTAGCTATACTGCTTCCAGTTCCAGAGCCAATGTGCAGAAAGCCAACATGAGGCGCTGCTTCGTATCACAATGACATCACCTTAGATGCTTCTGAAAAATGTAGCCCTTCATATTAAAAACAAATATGCCCTAAATATAGAAACCAACACTTAATGTTTAGCACAAGTTCCCTGATGCAATTCAAACCAACAGCCAACACTAATTAGTGTTGGAACTAGACTCATAGGTTTTCCAAGAGATTATGACTTTTCTACTGCAGTAATATGATCCAGGTTTTTGATTGTCTCAGACATAGTGACTAAGCGATGCACAGTGGTACTGTGAATGAAGTAGCTGGCAGAAATAAGGCTGAGAGACTCTCAGCAGCTTCAACTTTGGAGCTGTGTACAGGGCTGATAAAACTGAACTTAACTCTGTCATCTTAAAGCCTGTCTATATTGCATCAGCAGCACATAGCAGTGGAGATGCTCTCAAAGCCATGCAGCTAGGCTTATGGGTGACTGGTGCCTCCAGAGTCTAGGGGGGCACCAGCAGCCGATCACTGACCCGGGGTGGGGGGGGTCCCCTAGCAGCCAATTGCCAACTGCAAAATGCCAGCTGGCACCACTCTCAGAGGGGGCACCGGCTGGCGCGTCACTCGGCGCCCTGACTCTCCGGTCGGTAAGGGCCAATCTCCCCCCGCCCCTGGTCCACCCTACGCAACGCCTATGGCCAGTTTGCTCCTGTTTGTGTGGCTACCTTTAAGAGTGTTATGTATAAGTTGTTACATGGGGCTGGTGATTGCAGGAGACAACAGCAGATCAGTAGGCTAAGAAGGCTCTCTGAATAAACAAGCTTTATTGTTTTATAAGTTTAACTACTTGGTCTTTTGAGAATAACATACCATTCACATGCTCCAAACCCAGAAACCAGTCAGTGAGGGTCCTCTGGAACAATCCTCTGCAGATGACACCAAGGGCTCAGTTTCCAGCATACTTGAGAGCAGTCGCTGGAGACGAGCCCTAAACAGCCTCTCCAGAGCATTTCCAAATTTGCTGTTTGTGGGGAGGGGGTGGATTGGCAGGGAGATCTTGGGAATGGCCTCGGTAAGACTAACCACCACAGGGCTGTGACAGCCCCGTACATAGCCAAGGCACAACTAAATTAACCACCAGCACAGGGGAAAGGATGAAAATGTCACCAATATGGAATTTCTCTCTGGCAAGTTTACAACTGGTTGTGAGCTGAAAGCTCTGCAGTCCCTTCTTACATCGTTCTAGATTTAATCTTTAAGAGCAGTTAAATGTGTGAACTGAAAATACCCCTGACAACAGGACCCAGATACTTTGCAGAGTTAGGTCCCTTATCCCACAGGAAGATGGAAGGGGTTGTGACCTAGGCTGGGGGATACAGAGCTGCAGCAAACAGCTGCCTGGGACAACAGAAGGGCTCTGACTGTTTGCTGTGCAGGACCTGCTGATGAGGTCCAGCTAAGTGGAGCAGTGGTGCCTTTTGAAATACAAGCAGCACAAACAGCTGAGGGACGTCATGTTAAACAGGAACAAAAGGAGATTTCAGGACCTCTAAAAAACCGAGACTGACAAGATGAGTCCAGGTTATGGCACAAGATGGAACCACTGCTCTGAACACCTGGCTGGACTGCCACAGAATGAGCATCACCTATCAGGGGGCATGAGGAACATGCTTCAACATCCGCATAGGAACTGCAATGTTGGAGACCTAGTCAGGCCCTTGCAGGCCAGATGTGGCCCATGAGCCACAGATTGCTGACCTCTGCCTTAGAGGAAAACATGCCATGCATTTTACCTCGTGTCTTTAAGAAGGAAAAGACTTGAAGGCCATGGCCAAAGCTCAGTGGGACCGAGGTGCACAGCAATTAATGCCCCCAGGGACAGATCCAGGGGGATGCAGTAGTGCCATCCTGGTTCATGCAAAACCTGTCCTGGTCCTGGCCCATGCAAAACCTAAAACTTGCAGTGGCAGCAACATTTCTATTCAGCCAGCAGAGAGGGAGTCACTTGATTTTATGTCTTATTATGGTCTACTGGATTCCTTTTAATCTCTTCATTTCATGGGTG
>NW_005842810.1:284207-294718 GCF_000455745.1 Alligator sinensis | reverse complement strand
TCTTTCCCTTTTTAATGGTCTTTTAGCTAATTAAGCTATCCTTTCTTCTACAGCTCTGTTCTCTGGTAGAAGCTACATTAAGAGGAGCTGCTATTTTGCAGCCCTGAAAACTGTTTTTTTTTTAAATTCTAGCTAAAAATGTTAGTTCTGGTATGGAAATACTAACTTATGTGAACATCAACTCAGATGTGGAAACAACTTTCAGTGAAGCATTGATTGCACTGTCAAGAGGCTCAAAAAGGCTTGATTATACTTATGAATCTGAAAGAAATGTACATTTAATTCTAATAACAATGGAACTAAAAAAACAATCTCTACTGATTATTTTGCCTAGTTTGTTGTGTTTTGACACATAACCTATGATAGAGCAAATTAATGCATATTTTAATAAAATCATATTTGGTTTTGCTTCAGTCTTGAACTAAGTAATATAGCTCTAGGCATTAGTACAGTTTCCAGTTTATTTTTACCTGGAGAAAAATGTGTGTTGTGTTATACGAGATGATGCACCATACTATCTGCAACCTTTTTTCTCAAAATCTCAATGGTACAGCCCATGAGCCCCCTCTACCCCCAAAATATCAGCAAAATAACATATTTTGAGGGTGTTTAAATGCTGTAATTGTTTTTTCCAAAGATGAACAGCTCTGGCATTATACAGCTGGCAGTTATCTTTAAAAAATAATGTATTTAAGGAGTCTGAGACAGTTCAAAATAAATATCTCCGCATAGAGCTGTGTCTTCATTTTACTATTGTGAACTGAGAGCAGGGAAGGAAAACAACCAGGGAGTTCAAATGTTACCAAATGTCGACTCTGAGAGAATCTCTCTCTTTGAAATGAAGGTTTCAATCTGCAAATAAGTATTCAAACTTTGGAGCTCCCTCTGCTGGCCTGAAATAAACCTTTATTTGCTCTTAATTCTCCTCTATACACACACACAATTCATTTTGTGTATTGTTGTATCACAACAAGAACAAAAGTGGTTTAGGGCAATGAACTGCATATCCAAGTGTATGTAGGTGCTGTCACATTGAAGAAAACCTTGATGTTCCTTTAGAAAGGAGAGAGGCAGTGAGCCGTGGTAGTATGAAACTAGGCAGAAGGCAGGACAGGGTGACACCTTACAGACATGACTTGTTCAGAGGCATGAGTTTTACATGCCTTTCTGAAAAAGCTGCTGAGAAAGTAGTCTGGAGTCTACAAAATCTCATGACTCTCTGAATGAGTTACTCTATAAGGTGGCACCCTGCCCTATGTTCTGCCTTTAGAAAGGAGGAAGCCTAAAACCTTTGCTCTTTCAAGGCTAGTTTTTCAAGCTTTGCTGCTTCAAATGTAGGCACACAAGTGTTAGGAGACAGGTACATAACTGTCTATTTGTCCATAAAGATCTGATGTGTGTGTATTCATGGTATTTCTCTTTCTCTGTCTCACTCCCCCTCACCATCAGAAACTTTTGCCATGTTTAAACAAAAAAAGATGTTAAGGAGCTATATGAGAATAGTGTTCACAACACTGAGCACATGTTTATGTAAAACCAAGTTTTAAAAACAGACATATGTTTGCTATACATACCTGCATGCTCCAGTCTTTCTATATTTGATGTAGTCTGGAAATGTACTATTAATAATTATTAAAGCATTTAGGGTCTTGCATGCACCTGACATAAGACAAGTGAAACAATTCTTACCCTGTGAAACGTGCAGTTCTGGAGTGTATTTGACTGCCCACAACCCAACATTACAGTGTCCTCCACACATACACATATAATACTTATAAAAATAGGGAATAAAGGATTTAGAGAAGAAAAAGGATTTTGTTAGTGTCATCTTGTATTGTACCAAATAGTTATCCTGATGGGCCAATAAAAGATATCACCAAAAAAAAAAAAAAAATCCTTGCCTCATATTTCCTGATCATTGCAGCTATAACAACACTCCAACCTTACTGCAATGATAGGGAAGAAACCAGACAGATCCAAGATAGTGATCAAATTATATTAAATCCTTTTGTAAGATTTTAATTTAATCAAGCATCTTCAGTGCTTCTTCTAAAGCCTATAGGAGTAAAAGAGGATCTTTCCATTAACTTGAGAGGTCTGTAGCTCATTTCCTATGACTTCACATTAAGCTTTGCTGCCTGCCTCTCACAATAATAAATTTTACAGGAAGGATGCAGCCACTGATACACCCTAATCAGAATTGGAATTGGGGGTCCAGCTTGCTCCACGCATACAGCAGGTTTTGCAGAAAATATAAGTAAACCTAAAGTAACTTTGGAACAGATTATTCTATTCTAATTAATATTTAGTAGCTTAATATTAACTGGGTGCATCTACACACATACTTCAATGCACATTAGCCTATTTTAATGCACATTTAAAGTGTCACAAAAACACGCTCTTTAGCTAACGCACATTAAAATAGTCTAATGCATATTTTTCTAGTATCTCACAATGGAGGTACTGGATTTAATGTGCATTGCCTAAAATGCATTATTGAACATGTAGATGTGCCCCATGAGTCTAAAATGCAGACTAAACAACTAGTAAAGTCTACATGAACAAAAGGTGTCAAAATTATATTACTGAATTTGTCATTCCTTTGTCTTTAATCTTCTGAAATGAAACCTACTACTGATATATTAGATTAAAATAATTGTAACCAACTTGCTAACATTTGGCATACATCTAAAAAACTCCACATACAGTGGAGTTCTATGGTCCTTCACAAATTACTGTTGTAAAGACATAACATATAAGTACCACAAATGCAATTGCAGAGACGGCTGGTTAAATCAAGAGAACACTTAAAAGAACAGGAACATTTCCAGTCTAATGATTATGTTAACGTGGGAGGGATTACAAATTATTTCAGTGTTGCCTCTGAAAGGCTGGAGATGGAATGTCAACTTTTAGTTTCTGAACAATTTAATTTTAAATTATGATTCCACTGCATTTTTAAGGAAATCTCTTTTACATGCTGCTCCTCCCTTTCCCTCCAAAAAGGAGCTTTTGTACTCAGCATATTTGAATAAAATCTCAGTGAATATTAGACTGATTAGTTAGATCTACTAGAATAGGCCAACAATTTGAATCTAATCAAATCCCTTTAAGGTTTTTTTTAACTCCAACTGTAATCCAAGGAAAGATTCATTTGGATTCCCATAGGATCTGGATTGGATCCTTAGTGATGTGACAGTCTAAGATCTTGCTAATTTTTGGTTATTTCGTTGCCAATCTTAAATCAATTTAGGTGGTGGGTTTAGTTCCGTTCCTATCAGTTGCATGAACAAGAAAAGCCTCTTGCATTGTTAACTTCAATCATCTTCTCAAATTTATAGCAGAAATGGCAAGCATGAGTCAAGAGAGCAAAAATTATTTTTTTTTAAATTGGTGTAATTTTATTTGCCTTCTGATTTTCCAGCCTTTAAAGTCCCCGTAGTCAAGTTTTTCTTTTGCTCTTATCAGGGCCGGACCTTACCTTAACAATGTGAAAACCATGTTGCAAGCAGCTGTGCCTCTAAGACAAAATATTAAATACTGTGACAATACAGGACCCCACACATTTTAGCTGCATAGGTACATCATCAGTGTATATTACTGCAATATAAGTCATGAGACAATAGAATTAAGCCAAGGGTACTTGCTGAACATAATCCTTGCTTGAAAGTAAAGCAAAGCTGGAGTGACCTTTCCAGAGTGCAAAGGCCTGGGAGTTGCATGTGGAGACACTGAGCTGCCCGCACACCAGTGTCCTCCTCTTAGGCTTGCTGGTTTAATCCAAAGGAAAGGTAGGTATCATTATGTTTGAAACTGGCTTGGCTGCAGAAGCTGCTGGAGCAAAGGGGATCGTCCATTTGTCCATCTGTAGGGACTCTACTCCTAGACTGAATGCTGCCCAGGGTTAAACAGCCCAGTCTAGCCTATCATGGAGTGGACTTCAGTTCCACAAATTTTTGGCAGCCTTTCCTAGGGTACTAGAGACTAGAGATCATGCAGAGAAGTTATAGCACAATCTGACTCCTTTAAAAATGAAGCATTAATCTAGATGGACAGAAATATCCTAATTATTTTTCCAATGATACAATTGCTTTGTAAGCTTGTTGCAAATAGCCTGTAATTAGTTACAGGCAGTGAACAATGACTATTTCATGTTTTGCTACTCATAGAAATCCATCTCTAACCCAATTGTAATAACATGCCTTCTTTTTCAACATAAAAATGAGACTTGGAAATAAACTCTTTTTTGTAAAAATGTCTTTTATGAAAGGCACTTTTTTCCTTTAGCAAAGAACAATATTATTCACAGGAAATTTTACAGTTCTTCTACATGACAGGAAGGCACTAGTCTAAGTATTGACAATGTAGGTAATATCAGATACTCCTGGGAATATCAGGCAGTTAGCATTTATTATTAATGAAACTATTGCCTCATTCACATAAAATACCGAGCACTTACAATCCTGTTTACCTCATCTGCCCATCAATAAATGCCTTTCTTATAGCATGTGGTGTTAGCTTCCCTTGGGAGATTAGTTCATATTTAATCCATTAATTAACAGCTCCGATTCTGCTTTTACTGACTTCAGTCTTGCTTGCTTTGGCTTTAGTTCATCTATTTTTATGAAAATTGTGGGGATCACGCTGCAATACTTAACACTTTTTTGTCACTTGACAATTATCATGAAATTTAGGCTGATACTCTGAGAGGAACAAGAGCACATGTATACTGAAGAGAGCAGAAAGTAGCAAATTTAGCCATTTAAAAGGGTGTTTAAAGATGCAGTTGTTTAGTGCAAAAAGCAGCACTTAAAACATAACCAGATTTTAGTTGCCTATGCACATAGGATAGTGTCAGCAAAACAGCATGCATTCCTGGGCTATTGCTAGAAAACATAACATAGAAAGGCCTCCTCAAGCCTGGCTTTTCCCCTTTAAAAAACCACAAATGGCTGCTCTCCAGAACTGCTGCTAGTGAGGCCCTCAAGGAATATTATTTAGGTTGACCTAGGAATTGGAGGGCTATTGCTGTTTGTACAAGTACACTTTGTGGCATAGCAATATATTTGCCATGCGCAGCCACAAGCAAAGTTTGTTTCCCCTTCAGTAAGTGCATAGGGCTTGTGTGATGCAGAATACATCTGCAATACATTACACACACACACACACACACACACACACACACAGAGCTGGTGGGAAGAAAGATACTCTCCTTGCATTCAGGTGCCTGCCAATAACTTAGTTCTATATTTGCTTGTTTTATCATTTTTATGGATTATGAGTAATATGAGGAATTTAGCAGAAATATGAGATATTTCTATACAAGCAAATGGATTAGAAATATATAATGTAATTGAATGGCCCAAACAGCATGCATTACTACAAGAACATCCTGATCCAGAGAGGTATTATGGATGCATAGACTCTATTGCCTTCAGCTGGAATTTCAGGTGCTTGACATCTTTCAGGATTAAAACAAGATTCACTAATTATAGGTAGAGGAGACAGGTGTAGCAGGGCAGCTCCATGGCACACAGGGCAGGATTGTGGTGACATGGCCAGCTGCCACTGCAATGGCAACTATTTTTGTGCTTCCCCCTCCAAAGAGAGTGCCAGGGGCAACTACCCTGGTCACCTCCCCACCTCAACCCCATCCCACCCCCTGCCCTGGGATGCTACTGGGAGGAGCTATATTTATTAAAAGAAATATAGGAAGATAATTAAATTTGTTTCAGAAATTGGGAATAAAATAAAGAACAGTCTTCATTAGCTTCTTCCTATTCTAGCTCAAAAAATTATGTTGAATTATGCCTTTAAATTCACTTAAGTCATAACCTTTTCGAATTTGGGGAAATTGAGGCACTGCATGAATGTCCTGAGTACAGTACAAAATGCTGTTATGGCCTGTGCTGACAGATGGGGCAGGGAGTTTGTTGATGAGAACAGAAGTGCAAGGTTATTGCAGTATAATAGGGTGTATGCTCTCAGTATGCCCGAGGGAATAACAAACTGGAGAAAGAAAAAACCCTCCACACAGACCTTAGAATCAGAGAATTAAAGGTTTGATAGAGATTGCAAAGGTTGTCTACCTCAACCCCCATACACAACTGCAAGATTTAGGGCTTCTCCTAAATCACCCCAGACAAATGCTTATTCAGCCTCCTGTTAAAAATCTCTAGTGAAGGAGATTCCACAACTTTCCTGAGCAACTTACTCTACTGCCCTACTGATCCTAGTGAAGAAGGATTTTTTTTTTCTCTGAGATTTAATCTAAATCTGCTTTGTTGCAATTCAAACACTTTGCTTTATGTCTAGCCCTCTGTAGTAAGGAACCATTGATCTTCCCCTTGCTTTTGAGAGCCTTTTATATATTTGAACATTTTATATCTCCCTCTTAATCAACTGTTTGCTAAACTAAATGCACCTTGCTCTCTCAACCTTTTGTCTCTTTCTGTATCCAAGTAATTTATTTAAAAAGTTACACCACGCCAGGCCCAGAACAGACCCTTATGGAATCCTGCTTGTGACCTCTGCGATTCCAACACCAATCCATTTAGAGCAGGGGCGGGCAAAATATAGCCCGTGGGTCACATCTGGCTTGCCAGGCCATTTTATCCAGCCCACGGAGATATAATTATTACCAGCTATAGACATCCGTGTGTCTCTTTGGCTGGGCATCTACTCGTCTTGGCACGATTCCTTATCCCTCACCCTTTTGGGCAGACAGCTTGACCTGCTGGTTTGGATATCACCATGCCCGGTGTTCTCGCCTGCCACATCTTTGATGTTCCTAATTATAAAGATTGGGTGGAAGGTTTTATGTCTGCTCACACTTGGCCAGATCAGGCAATGTTTCTTGGGGCTCTGCCTTCCCTACATCCCTCCTGGTGCTAACCCAATGTTACGATCACAATCAGGTAAGTAAGTCTCACTGTTTCTTTGTGGTGCCTTCCAGAAACAGTCCTAGGCAACCAGTATATTCCTGGAGCCCTAAACAAAAATATAGTTCTAAAAGAAAAACAAACCTCCAAATCAAACATCTTCCATTGTGTCTTTATAGACCTTCACACTGACTAATCACCATCCTTCCCAGGAATGGGGATGGGATGAGAAAGAGCTAGCCTTTCATTGTTCCCTTCACTCATGATTTGATACTTTCTCTCACTCTCTCTTCACAGGATCTTCACTGCCAGGAGACCACTTGATTCTCCAGACCTTTCACAAGGCTCCAGATGGTAAGTCAATAGGCTCCACTGAGTCTCTAAACACAGGTCGCAGTCTCGGATACCACCATTCACCCCTCCCAGGGAAATTTGTGTCTGGACACTTTTATGCAGCTCTGGGCATTAATTTCTAGTTCCCCCTCTTCTGCATCTCAGGCAGCTTTTAACTTGCCATCCATCAGGGCTGGCACACACTGACAGAGCATGCCGGCACTGAGTCTGGGGTTTCTCTCCTTGGTGCTGGTACTCAATGTGCCAGCTTGTCTCTCCATTGGGGCTTTCCTGGCACTTCCGGTAGTTTTTCTTTAGTGGCAGCCAGCTTCTCACTACCACACCAGCCCACAGCTGCCCCTCTGAAAGATGGCAGGAGGCAGGCTTTCAGAGGTCACATGCCATTGGACCAGACAGGCTCTGCGCTTCCACCTATGAGGGGCTCCTGGCACTCCATCTGGAAGCCCCCATGTGGAGGCACTGAGCACAATGGCATATGACTAGATAGCTAGTGAGTGGGGAAGGGAACTTCTGCCTGCAGGAGGTGGGAGGTAGGAGTTGGGTGTGGGGACCCCCACCATGGTGCACAGTGTCTGCTGGCAGTGGCAGCAGTAGCAGCAGGTGGTGGGCCCTCTGGTGGCACGTGACTCCGACTGAATCCTGGGAGCTGCACATGGCAGGATGCAGCTCGCTGAGTCCAGCACACTGGTGCATGCCTTGAGCCAGACCAGACTGACTCCAGACATGTAGGAGCTGTGCACCACCAGGCTGGGCTGGGCCAACTCTGTGCCTCCAAGCAGGGCTTCCAGCACTCCAGTGGGAAGCTGCACATGGAGGCATGGAACCCACCTGTCCCAATGGCGCGTGACTCCTGCAGCTTCCGGTCCACGTGTCATCAAGCCAGGAAGGCCCCATACCTCCATGTGCGGCTCCTTGCTGGACTGCTGGAAGCCCCACATAGAGGCACAGAGCCAGCCCAGCCCGATGGTGCACAGCTTCCACCTGTAGTGTTGGGAGCCCCATGTGCTGGCATGGAGCCAGACTAGTTTGGTTTGAAGGCATGCAACAACAGGCTGGGCTGGGTATTCTCCGTGCCACCACATGCATCTCCTGGGATTCAGCTGAAGCTGCACGCTGCTGGGGTGCTCTGTCTGCCACCAGCCAAGAAAACCCCGAGGGGCCACCACCTGCTGCTGTGGCTGCCCCACACCCACCCACACACACTCCCACACCCACCCGCACCCCCCCCCTTCACAAATCCCCCCACCCCACCAATTCCCACCCCGCACACATCCACACCCACCCCTACACACAATATATATAGGAGTAAGACTTTATTTTGAGCTATTATGCAATCACCTCTATATATACTATGCAAACATATGTAAATCAGGACAAAATATTTTTTTAAATAAAATTAAAATACGTTATAGTAGATGTTTGATTTTTCGTATATGATTTGCTTTTTTTTTCTGGTTCCAAGATGGCAAGCCCCCTCTCAAAAAGAGTACTTCTGGGGGCAGGGGAGAGGGAGAGGGGCAGGAGGAACTTCAGTTGGCAAAGGTCAGGGGTTGGAGGTGGGACTTCTGGTCCTAAGATGACAATCAGGTGGGCAGGGCACCTGTCAATGGGTGGCAAAGCCCTGCAGGTGGGAGGGGCAGAGCAAGGGGTGGACCCCCCATTATCCTGATTTGAGTCACGTCTCGAGGTTGGGAGCCACTGGGCTAGACTCTAGAGCAGAAGCAGCCTACAGAAGTATGCAGTACAACTGGAATGCAGACATAGGTGATGCATAGTGGTGGTACGGGGGGGGAATGTTCCCCCCCGAGATTGGCTGCTGCCGAAGTCGCTGCTGGCTTCTGCGGGCAGTCACTGCCACCCCCCTCACTGCTGATGTGGCCATGGGCAGTTCCTGCTTGCTGCTTACCACCTCCGATAGTGGCTGGGCACGGACAGTGGCTGTGGGTGGTCCCCGCTCACCACCCACCACTCACCACCCATCACCCTCACCACCAACATCTCTGCGACTGCCTGAAGGCAGTCCCTGCATGGCCCGCCCTCGCTGCTGACATCACTGCAGCCACCTGCTCGCTGTCAACATGCCCCCACTGCCAACACTGCCGCCTCCTGCAGGCAGTTGCTGTGCCCCTGCAGCTTCCAGGGGCACATGTCATTCATGCATGCAGAGGATCTTGCAGGGGAGAGAGGGATGGAGATCTTGACCAGGAAAACTGAGATTAGAGGCTGACAGGAGTGGGGATGAAGAGATCCAGACTTGCTCTGGGGTGAATTGTATATTAGTTGTCTTTAGAAGGTGGAAACCATGTGCAAAATCTATAAGGAAAGTTCTGCTCAGCAACAGGTTGCCTAAATGCCCAATCAGAAACTCTGAGGGGAATTTAGCTGCTAAAATCCTTGTCCCTCCTGAGCATGGGCAAATCTAGATGCTTTAAAGGATTATAATTTGACTAAATTAGGCTGGATTCTCAGAGCAACAGCAAGAGGCCCAGCCCTGACCTGAGGACATCTCCATACCTGTAGGAGGGCAGAATAAGGGCTTCTCAGGGAACAGGTTGCCAACATTTTTCAAAATGGGAAAGACCAGCACACAGGCCTCACGCCTCTCTCAGGAATAGCTGCTCTGTAGGTCTCAAAAAAAAAAAGAAAAAAAAAAAGAGAAAACAGTAGCATGGAAAACATCAATCCAAAGTCAGTGAAAGCCATAAGCAATTGAAAATAGGGGTGCTTCCAGCCCACTTAGCTATAGCTGGGGCTTTCAGCCCTCTTGTATTAAGTCCTTAGGCTCTCTAGGGACACCTTCTGAAGGTGAAGGGAGGGCTGTCCATGGCTGTTGTCTGACTGAGAGCACAAAGCTGGTCATAGGAGCTGCATTGCCAGCTCTTACAACTTTACTGAGAGTCTTGCCACTTTTATTTCCATCCCAGCTCCTGGAGTCACAAATCTCTCTAAAAAGCCTCAGCTTCCATTAGAAAAAGAAGTCACTTAAAGCAGCAGAGAACTGTTTGAAAACATGACTCCCAAGGGCACGTCCACACAAATGCGCATGTGCCTCTTGCCCCACCTCAAACCCCGCCTCAAACCCGCCTCAAACATGGCTGCCAGAGCATCTCTATGGTTGGCCACTAGCCCTGGTGCTGAAACACGTGGCTGGTCAGGCCGCGCGTTTCAGCACCAGGCTCTGGTGCTGGTGAGTAAGGAGTCAGGGGGGCTGGAGGAGGGGACCATGGCGGGGACCCCAATGGCTCCGCTCACTCCTCCTGGACCTCTGCCGGGGCC